>NW_011888783.1:14054881-14072118 GCF_000151845.1 Pteropus vampyrus | reverse complement strand
GGAAATTAACATCTGGGTATTGGTTCAGACATCTGTATTTAACACCTAAATGAGATTCTTCGACTTTGGACGTTGGGGCTGAACAGGAACCCTGCCCACCTGGAGCTCATGCTTGCTTGAGATGTGATGTAGAGGCAGGAAGCCTGACGTGAAGGGGATGACTATTGCTTCTTTAACCAACATGGCTGCCACAACCGGATTCTAGGGCTAAAAGAAATTTGAAAATTGCAGACCACGCTGGTCGCAGGTGTCAGAGGCATGACCTTATTGGCCTTCGAGTTATGTGTTTGGTCTCATATCAGCGCAGTCTTCACCTTGCCCATCACCTCTCTCCAATCATCATGAACTGTTGAGTCAGAAAGATGCTCTGGTTTCTCTTGATTTTCTCTGGGAAAAAAACACTCCTTTCTCTATAACCTCTCCTATCAATAAAATGGCTATATGGGCTATGCAGGAGCTGGGGAATTCCTTTGTTCAGCTGTTACTCCAACAAGCTTAAAATTTTAACCTTTTTCTGCCCATTTAACTCTGTGCTAGTTCAGTATTTGGACCTACATCTGCCCTGAACACACATGTGGAGATCATGTGTGGAGATGATGCGTGGAGATCATGTGTGGAGATCATGTGATCACTTTTTGGGTCTTCATAATGAACTCAAAGAACTTCAGAGCTGGAGTTAATTTGCAGATGAAAAATCGAGACATAGAGACACTGGCTGTCTTGCCCAATATCACACAGCTCCTTAATGGCAGATCTAAGACTAGAATCCATGTTGTTTATTTCCTAGAATTCTGCTGCTTCCTCTAGAAAGTACCATAGAGAAGACAACAGCAGCTTTATGACCTCACCAGCCCTCTCTGTTCTGTCAGGGTCACGAAAGCTTTCTCCAGTAGAGGCCCTGGTCCTTAAAAGTTGACAGTTTAGTATTTAAGAAAAGTCACTATTATTGGATATTCTCTGAAACTTAACATGGTTATTTTCCTGAATAGATCTATAGCATTAATATTTATATAGTAACCCGAGATTTATATAAGATCTATGCAGACCAAAGTTTACTTTTTAAAAATACCAGTTATTTTTTCTCTTTCTCATTTTAGTCTCTAAAAATCTCAGAAAGCTAATGATTCTTGCCTTTTCAGTTATCATTTTGCTAATCTGTAAAATAAAGCCCTTTGAGATGGTCTCTAAGATCTTTTCAGAACTTATAAAACTTGGATTTCTGGATTTAAATTTCCTGAAGAGTTAAGATTTGGGAACTTTACTTTGGTTTTGAATACTTTATAATGACGCCTTTCTAAATGTATTATCACTCACCTGCTGTGGTAACAATGTAGACAGAATACTCCCCTAGTGAGCCAGGATTAGATGTATAAGCACACCCCTGCAGTTGAGTTATATACCAACCGCAATGTCCTCAGGGCCTAAAACAACCTTCAGACCACTGGCCTTTTGAGTTCTTTTGTCAGAAGTGATATAATTTCTGAAGACATGAAAAAACAACAGGAAGAAGAAAGAAGAAGGCTCAAAGGCCACTGGGGAATAGGGAAATTGGTCAATGGCAGAAAGCCAAGTGCCTTTTTACAACCAAAATGTCTTTGTTATTTTTTCTGTTTCTGGCATGGACATTTAGCTCCTGAGCAGCTTCTCACAGGCTGGTCTTGGTCTAACATTTGACTGGTTTAACCATAAAGAACACGAAAGGGCAGACACACGTGAAGCTTTTGGGATGGGGCAATAAAGAGACTTTGGTGTCACTATCGGTGTTAAGAAGAGGCACTTAAAGGTGAACAGCTTGTTGTCCAGTCATATTGTCATCCCGGGTTTTGACAGCTTGGTTCATTTATGTAGAATTGGTACATGGAATAATTAGTAGGACTCTAAGTTCATAAATATCCTCTGACATGAACAGTATTTAATCTCTTTCATTGTAGGAGCTGCATAAACTTCTTCCACCATTCCTGATGTTACTTGTGCAAGGAAATAACTTTAATATGCCCTTTGTTTAGCTGGGGGGAGGGGAGGAAGGGAAGAGGACACTGAGGACCAGGATAGCAAAAGATTGCCTTCTAGTCATGTTGAAAATCTGTCTATGGCATAGCCAACCCCTTCGTTCTAGTTATTGTCACAATTGCCATCAGCTCCAGTTATAAAATCTTGAAAATATTAAAAATATTCTTTAGACTCAAGATTAGAGAGATAGCAGGAATACACACACACACACACACACACACACACACACACACACACACACACACAAAGGTAAAAGTAGAGATGCAGATTCAAGAAGCCCAGAGAAGAACTGCTTATTTTATATAATAAAAATGTTTAGGAAGTGTTAAGGAGGAGAGAATTGCATACCTGGAGAGTGGAGAAATGTTCCAGACGCGTTTTAGAGGAGAAGGAATAAATTCGGAGAAATTGTCATAGGTTGTGAGTCTTTGAGGCAACAAACTAGTGAGAGGATTTGGAGGGAGTTAGGTTGTATATTATTCCATGTACCACATCTTTACTCTTCCCCACAAATAATGGTCTATATTTAGAGGAGTCGTCCTTGTTTTTTGAGTCAGAATTCAGAAATCCTCACTAGCCTTATGTTGAACAGTTTTTATTTCAGCTGCAGGTATTTTCACTAACAAGAATATAAAGATACCCCACTGATGACATCTGAAATCCAAGCCGAACACACTGTACCTCACTCTGCCCCGACCTGCCTCATCGTAATCGTCACTTGAGATCTAGTTTACTTAATAGAAGTAAAATCAGCAAAGTTGGTGCTCAATGCTAAAGCTCATCAAAAAAAAAAAAAAAAAAAAGAGCCTATAAAGAAAAGCAGAAGTATTCTGGCCAGCTGTCTAATTTTGGAAAATCATTTAACCTCTCTGGGACTTGTTTTCTGCGTCTGTATAAGAAGGAGCTTGAAATTTCTTTAATTCTAAGCAGCTGGACTTTAAGCTTATCGACTACCACACCTGTAGCAAAAATGCATTTTTGGAACAGTAGTGGGTTCTGGGTTGGTCAGAAATTGTTTGAATAAGAAATTGATAGATATGGTGACTTCTACTCATCAATCCACGAAAGGTGTGTTGACCTTGGTCACTTCCAGGCAGCTGATGAGTAGGTCATACAACAAGCGTGCCATCCTGGCTTTGCCATGAAATTTGACCAGCTCTGGAGCACAGTCCAGGTTACACCATGGAAATGGTAAGGGAGTAGGGCCATATGTTTGCCAAAGGGAACCCAGAGCAGTTTTATGCTTCCCTCACTGTGGAGGTGGAAAATTCCACTCCCGTGAGCAAAGCAACCCCATGGCTCAGGATGCACTTTGTGTGTTAAGCGTGAGATTTCCAGTTAGCCCGCCTTTGTTTGACTCAGAGTTCATCAAGTAGCCCTTTCCTTATGACTTGGCTGGCTGGTCAGATCTGCCGACAGGGAGAGAATAAGCTGGTTCCTGTGACAGTTAAGCTCGTGGTAAATGTTTTAAAAAGAATAGACAGTATTAATGGGCAGAGGGAATTTAAATGGAAAGAACATATTAAAGAAACAGTGAAGGCAGGAGCAGGGAGTTGGGCCATTCTGTGGCTCTTAGAGACATTTGTAGAGCATGAGAATAGAGGTTAGAGGTTATCTCTATGTCTGTGCTGCTGGCATGTCAGTCTACATAGCGCAAATGTCGGTAGTAGATTTGTTTTATAATTAAAGTGGCATTTTGCAATTATCTCTAATAATGTGAATTGTTTATTAAAGATTGATTTGCATTGTGAATAGTATACATTACAAATAAATAGTATAATGGTACCAAAATAAATAAGTAAGGATCAATTTTAAAATTGCACTTGTGTGATATTGCTGAAAAGATACCTCGATTGAGCATTATTATAAAGTCTCTTCTATTTGGAACTCTCTCTATTTACATATTGATATAATTCCATATACTTCTTGTTGGACTAATATCAATGACAAAAAAACTTGAACATTTCGAAAGTTAAATAGTTTTAGAGAGACCTTGCTAGTTGACAAGGGGATGTATACTTCTCATATGTCATTTGAAATGTATCACGACAGCTTTTAAATAAGTATCTAGATTTATACCTGTCTCTTAAACCTCAAACTAAAAATCTTCAAAGAGCATAAACACAAATGCCTTCAATCAAAAAAGGGCTGTTTAGCAGTCTAAGAAGAATGTAATCAAAGAAGCCCATTTTAGGCATCTATGCAATTATTTTAAGATATGTTTAGAATTTGCATTTAGTGGCAGGATTGGGTTATTAACCATACACTTTATCACCCTTAGTAATCATTTTAACAGAAAAGAAATGTCCAGAAACTTTAGGAAGTTGATTAGTAATCTACATTTTATACTCATTATGGGAGGGAGGAACATTATAGATTATAAATACACAAGATAAAAATCCCAGGTTACTGAGTGGAAAAAAAAAACAACTTTCACATATTTTGACAAGCATTGCTTGGTCTGAACTATTTATAATACTTAAGAGTGTACTAGCACTTTTTTTTTGTAATATAAAAAGTAATAGAGTCTTAGTAATGTGAGGTCCCACTAGAGATATTTGCTATTAAATTGTTGCTGAGTGTGCTGAGGTTTGGGGTAGAATTATCGAGTTTGCAGATTAGCAAAGCAGGTTCTGGCAATGTTCTAAAATTGAGTCAGTGATGCTTTAAAATGAGGCATATTTTAAGGATTGACAATAAGAATTTAAAAATAGATGAAAAGATTGGTTTGTTAGCTCCAAGGGTATATGCTAATTACTGTTTTTATGTAAACTAATTTTATGGTTGTCTCCAGGTTTAAGCATACACAACAGGGGTGTGGGAGTGAGGCAAAGTTCATGATAGACTAATTGAAAATGAGGCATGACATTAATTTTAAATAAGTATTTTCCCATTTTACTTCTGCTTTCTTTTTCTTTTATTTTTTTAAATATTTCCCTTTTCAGTCATTATCAGAGCTGCAAACCCAGGATGGCCCAATTATGTGGAATTACCCTTTTGCCTCTGTCTCTAATTCTAAATTTGATATACTTTAAATTCTACCCTGAATGTTGCCAGTGGGAGTCCTCTTCTCTCCTGGGCACTGCAGCGTTTGAGGGACACCAAAAGGAAGAATTTACTACACTCATCTCTTTGCCACCTGCCATGGGGAAGCTTGCTTTTCTGTCGTTATTGAATTTCTTTCTGATGTGAGTGAAGTTGCCCAACATAATAAAGCTGCGTGATGATGGCAGAACTGTTAAACTTCCTCTCTTCTTCTTGTCCGTCAGTTTGAAAATGAAAAGGTTTGGCAAGAGAGGAATTGTTTATAGTTGCCAAATACCTATTTTAATTATTTTTAATTACCTATGCACCACCTTAAAATTACCAATAGTGAGGAGGTAGTTACTGGAAGTTTCAGAAAGAAATCCTAGTGGTTTGGCAGCAATACTTTTCAGCAAGCATCTTCAATTTATTTTGAAACAATTATTTAAACTAGAATTAGCTATTAAGTCACATATTATTAGGTAGTTAGCTTGTATGATATGATTAGTCAAAGGAGTTTGTAATTAACTATTGTGAAATATCTGCACTGGAAAAACAAGTTCTTTATAAATGTTACTAATTTTCATGATACTACTAATAATTATACCCATTAAAGTTGTAGCCTTAATTTACTATTAACATTAATTATTGTTAATAAATTCTAATTTTAGAATTCCAAGGATCCTGAGAAGTTATCCAATCTAGTTCTTACTTTCAGAGAAGATTCGGTTAAAACTCTACCTCTTCCTTGAACATGATTCATTCTGCTCCCAACCTTGGCGAAGCTTTCTTTCATTTGAATTTCGTGTAGTATCTGTGCTGGGCATTTGGCATTGAGCATGCTGTGCTCTGTATTGAAATTTATGCATGTGTCTTATCTCCTGAACCAGAGTATCAGACCCTTCCAAGGCGAAGACTGGATTTAAACCTTTTGGTCCACTTCCCCCGGATCCTAGGGCTGTGGTCTACCACCGAAGATAATTGTTTTGCATTGAGGATAATGACGTAAATTTATCTTGAAAATCATAATGGTCCTTAAAAATCCTCTCTTGATATTTGATCAGCAACTTGAGTTAGCAAACATTAGAGGTGCTTGGGACCTTGGAAATGTTCTCATCTAATCTCTTTTACATATAATGAAACGGAGTAAGGCCCAAAGAAGCAAAATCACTTGCCTGAGACACATTGCTAATAACAGAATTTGGACCAGAATTCAAATTTCATTAACCCCAGGTCCAGAACTATTAACATTAGTGTATATGCTCCTCCTTACATTTGTTCATTTGAGATACCAGCCCTGTGTTCTTTCCCTGTATATTCATAGACTGGTGGCAGCTTATGATGACACAGATGTGTTCTGATAACAGCCAGTGGCTCTGGAACTTAATTTACAACATCTGGGTATTCTACATTTTCTTGAACATGTGATTTTAATTTCCTTATTGAACAGCGGTGTCCAGCCTTTTTGGCACCAGGGACCAGTGCTCCTAGGAGAATCTAATGCCTGATGATCTGAAGTGGAGCTGAGGCGGTGATGCCAGTGCTGGGGAGCAGCTGCAAATACAGATGAAGCTTTGCTCACCCACCACTCACCTCCTGCTGTGTGGCACGGTTCCTAATAGGCCACGGACCAGTACTGGTCCACGGCCCGGGGGTTGGGGACCCCTGTTATAGAATATTAAAGTGGAAGATTTGGGAAAAAATTTTCACCATTTACCGCTATTCTAGGCTGGGAAAATCAGGTCAGTGAATTGCACATCTGTATCAGCTGGTTTGGAAGGACCATTTTAAACATTCTCAGACATGCAGCTAAGCAAGTCTGGAGCTCTCTTATATCACCTGATTTCTCTGTTAAATCAAAGTTCTCATTAAATTTTCTGTATAACAACATGTTATGTTGGGTTAGGGGTATATTGACTTAAAGCCCAGCTTCATCATTCGTCCAGCCTCACGGTATTTCCCCAGATATGAAAGCTGCCTTCCAGGCCTGACTGGGTTTTCCGATACTGCTGAGAGAGTTTTCAGTGAACAAATAATATAGTGTTTTCATTTGTGACAGATGTTATCTTGTTTCTAATTTTTCTTCAA
Source organism: Pteropus vampyrus (assembly GCF_000151845.1). Lineage (NCBI taxonomy): Eukaryota > Metazoa > Chordata > Mammalia > Chiroptera > Pteropodidae > Pteropus > Pteropus vampyrus. The sequence goes on along the minus strand of NW_011888783.1, from coordinate 14,064,996 downwards.
GTTATTTTAAGGAAAAGCACCACTCATTTTTCTCTAACCAACTTAAAAAAAGATGAAACAATCTTCTCAGCATGAATAATAGCAAAAAGCACATGACAATCAAAGCTTTTGAACTCTGAGACTGCTGGGGTGCTCAGAATCAGTGTGACTTTTCTTTAATGACTTCAGAGCCCCATATGTGTGCGGTCACAGTAGACTGTGTGATCTTAAACAACCCTGGTGTCACATGGGAAGTTTCCATTTCTCGACTAAATAGACTGGTTTGAAATCAGCATCCCCTTGTGAAAAGTAGGACCATGTATGGGACGTTGGCTGAGGCCTTTGCTGTCATTTGAAACAAGCACGGTTTCCGCTTCTCCTGACCCCAGGACATTAGACCACCATTTGAATTTGGGGACCAAGTGATTCTGAAATCACTTTAAAACACACACAGAAAGTGGCAGGTATCAGAAGGAGGGGATGGTCTGGATTTTACCCCTTTTGTTGCAGGCAGTCATGAGAGTAATGGCAGGTCACTGTGACTCGTGGTCACAGGGCCCATGTACTTCCACAAGAGTGGATAGAGAGGCAAAGTTGTGTGGTCCATTAGTTATCTTACCTTGGCACTGAATGAGCTAGCAAAGTTTCCAAAAATAATTTGAGGACTAACATAGAATTGCCAACTCCCTCCTACCCTCAGTGCAGTGAAGACATTGAACGTACTCAGTCTCTTTGTATCTTTGTTTCATATAAAAAGGGAAATTTCAAAACCGTAGTATGAGAGACCATAACCTAACAAATTAAATAAACCTAATTTTAGAAAAAAGTCCCTACATTGTCTTTCTTAAAAAAAAAAATTCTCTCATTTTGCTGTGGATTTGCGCAGATCTACCTTTGAGAAATCACTGTCGTACTCTGAGCAACATCACAAAACTATTTATGACCATAGCATAGCCTTGTTCCTACTGCAGGCTAACTTTCTGTGTGCTTGATGCTCTTTATAAAATTCTGGTTGAATGTCACTTAGTACTGGCTAGAGCATGTTCACTAGTTTCGGTGAATGCTGCAGGTATTACCATAATTCATTCATTCATATATATATATAACTCTTCAGAGTAATGCTTGGAAAGACCCAGCTTCTGATTCAACACTCAATTTCATATCTCAAAAGTGGAATCTTGGATGGCCTCATTGTTTCCGGAATCTCTCACCTTCCATTCAAGGTGTACAAGGCCTTAGTTTCTAAAGGCTGAGAGCTAGGCTGGCATATTGAGGTGTCACAAAAACCTGTCTACAAGGAACTAGGTCCCTGGGCTGTATTTGACGTTCTGCTACTAACTAGCTAGTTGATTCTGAGAAACTCATTTAAACTCTCTGGGTCTCAATTTTCTGGCATGTAAAATGGAGACAACACCACCAGCCACATTCTGGAAACTGTACTTTATTGGGTACTCTAGGAGCCTCAATGTTCTTAATCTGTAAATTGAGTGAATGTGTGTGACTAATTAATGAAAGGTCTTTTGTTTGTTTGGTTTTTTTTTTTTGCTTACAAAAGTTACTGGCATTTGCCAGGGGAATCCACCATACACCAAATATTTATTGAAAGGAAGATATGGATCAAGCACTGTGCTGTCTCAAGACACAAGAAAAATACTACATTTTTATTTTTCTTTAGGTTGTGTACAGAAGGTCATTCTTCTTTCATTTATAGTTCCTTTGTTCGTTCGTTCATTCATTCATTCATTCGTTCACCCATTTCTTTATTTAACAAACATGGACAGACCTAGGCCATGTGCTAGAGAGATAAAATAAAATAAGCTCACTACCCTCAAAGAGCTTGAAACTTCTTTTCAAGAATCTGTTATTAAAAATATATTTCTATTTTTTTGTCATGAACCACAAAAGACACATTATATAGAATACAAGAAGAAATTGTGAAATGAGCATTTGTCTATAGATCCTAAATATAGGATTATTGGAGAACAATTCTCTCTCTATTCACTATCTCTCTGCCTCTTTTTTGTCCTCTGTACTATTCAAGAAACCCAGTTTTTGATAAAGTTAGGTAGAAATTATTCAATTAGGTAAAATCCTGACAATGAAAGTCAAATAACAGAATCTAATGTGATTAGAGCCATTAAAAACCAAAGAACATTTAGAGCAAGCCCAGCCCACGGAATCTATTCATTTGATCAGTGGACTTTATCAAAATAATTATTCAGCACCCAGCTCCTCTTAAAGTACCCTACCCACTAACAACACTAAATAAAAAGGAAAGGAGAAAGAAGTTATAAGCATAAGTTATTCTATTTCATTGAAGAAAGCAATGACAAAATTAAGTAAACACAAATAGCTATCTTTGTACTTTGTAGACCTAACCTTTGATTGGTAGGTAAAATTTCTTGCAGCTGATGAGGCCAAGAAAATACTGTTGCTTTGGATAGAATTGTGTATGTTCAAAGACTTACTCAGTTAAATTCAATTGTTTGCAAATTTAAAATGGAAGATTTTGTGTGTTATCCTTTTTATTTAGAAAAAAATTTGAAGGCATATTACTCATTGGATAAGTTACTGTCCACAATTCCAAACCAAAAATCACAGGGGTGTTTTGGCAACTCTGATATTATTAAACACTTGGCATTGTACTGCATCATATGGACACTAAATAAATAATTGTTTAATGAATAAATACACAAATTCAATTCGTGAATTAAATAGGTGATCATATCATCTTGCATTTATATATTGCTTTACAATTTGTAAAGTGCTTTCACATTTATCCTCACAATAACACTTGAAGAAATTAATTCAGCATGTTGTTTTCTACTTTAAAGCGTTGAAGACACTGAATATGTGTTAGCCTAAAGTGAAAACTATAGTAGAAATGTCCTAAGAAGTTTGAATAATTAGAAAAACAAAATAAAACAGAAATAATAAAACATACACAAAAAGCTTAAAAAAATACAAAATAAAAATAAACTAGGAAGGAAAATTGTAGTTTAAAAGATTATGCTACTATTATTTTTATGCACTCTGGGGTAGAGTTGATTCCCAAACCAGAATTTCATCTTCAAGTAATGTTTACTGTCACATGTGTAAGTATGTGTGTGCACACGTATGCACAGACATATATTTAGTAGCTTTTCTATTCTTTCTAGAAATATAGGAGAAAAACTAGAGAGTCACAAATATTTTCACCAGAGCTTCAGTACCGGTAGCCAAGATGGCAGCCGTTCATGCTGCTGGAGAATAGAATCTTTTATTTTTTCCTCCTTGAAGCCGTGGCCTTGATCCAGCTGAATGTCAGTAAAAGCAGTGGTGAGCAATGTTCCCAGGTGATCTAAGGACCACACAACTGATCCTTTCATGCAACCCTCCTTCTTTGCTAAAGCTATGGTTGACAGAAAGTCTTCCTTGAGAAATGAGAGACAAAACGAACAAACAAACAAACGGCAGCTCACTTCAGGTTTCCAGGCAGTCTAGCATTCAGTTTTGTCTCAAGAGCTCAGACATCAGCTCTGGTGATAAATTGTTGTGTGTTCTGACATCTTATGGAGAAGAGCATTCTAGCTATATGAACCAATAGATGTTACATGAGGAATAACGACTGTTAAGGCAGTAGTGAGTAAATTATTGCATTCTTTGTTTGGTTTTGTTGATGCTGTTGTCGTGTTTGCTGTTCTTATTTATTTGTTTTCTTGGAAAATTTTATTCATAAAACACACAACAAAATAGGTTTATAATTAATTCACAGGAAGGTAAAAAAATGGGTGCATAGAAAGTACCTAAGTCCCTGAAAAGATAGGTTCCTAACTGTGTGTGCATGAACCTTGTAAGTCCTGCCGCAGGTTCCCTGAGTGTGGGCTTCCTAGTTGACAATCTTGAGGTGTCCCCAGGCCACAGTCAGATTCTTCAGGATCTTATACTCTCAAAATTAAATGCAAGAGATTTAAAAGAGGGGAGACGAAAAAGAGAAACAGAAGCCAGGAGGTAGTTGGAAAAAACATTTGGGCTTCTCAGACACTTGAGTTTGTCAAGATACTCTTGAAAACTTATAATGAAAGCCATTCTAAAGCTCACATCAAGGCGGGTTGTGGTTTAGAATCAGAGAACTTGGGTTTCAGGTTTATGTTCTGCCACCTAGTAGTAGCTGAGTATCTTTAGGCAAATTGTTTAATCCCTCTGAGCCTCAGTTTCCTCATCCAGAAAAGAGGGATACTAATACTATACCACAGTTTTTGTGAGAATATGATGAACAACAACCTGAAAAGCCTTTATAAACTATAAAGTGATGTCAAAACACATGTTATTATCAGTGGTAATACTTTTATAACATGTGGTTTTTTTTAATCTTAAAAATAATACATATTCATTGCAAAAAAATTGACAATTTGTGAGTTGAAAGGGTACAGACAGCATGACTGATGGATTCTGTAGATCCCGATAAGTTTGAAGCATCTGCCTTATATAATTGGAGTTTACGAAATTCTGTTAAGAAACTCTGCTTTGGAGCTCTGGCCCTACAGACTACCCATAATACCTAAACTCTAAGGATCCCTTAATGAGTTTCCGCCAAAAGACTACTCAGAAGTAACCAATCAGCAAAATTGCCCATGCCCATAAAAACTATCAGGTGGCCTGTGGCCTTTGTTCCGGAAAGATACCTCTGTGATGGAAACCAGGGGACAGAACTCCAGTCCCAATCTTCTATTAACTCTTTACTTTCCTGGCCCTCAGTTTCTTCATCAGTAAAGTGACCTATTTAAAGAGATATTCTTTGAGATAGTCCAGATATGGTTTTTATGAATCTTTGCTCAATCTATTGTTTTAGTGGGCTCTTCAAGCACCAATAGGGACCAATCGGGAAGGTGAAATCTGCTTGACGTCAGCTGAGGGCACTTTCCACAGTAATTCCTGGTGACTTCAAGAATCTTGAACAGTGCTGTCACTCCACGTCACCCATAAGATAGAGGAAGGGGACTCAATCAATAAAGATTATGATTGTTGGCCAGTTTAAAATGTCTCCATTTCCCTCTCGTTTTCTTTGGGTACATGGCTAAAACTTTAAATATGGCTAGAAAGCCAGAAATGTGAAAGAGTTACAGATTTTTTTTCAGGAGAACAAGAAGTAGATTAAATGGAAAACATGGAACTAAATGAGAGTGGGGAAAGAGAAGCAGCTGTTGAGAAGAAACAGAATTCCTTTTGCCTCTAAAGGGAACAATAATGTGTTACAGGGCATTTAAATGTTGCTCTAGACTGTGGATTTCAGCCTAGCTGGGGCCTTCAGAGTTTTCTGGAATGAAAAGTTTTTAATACAGTGTTTAGATGCTAGCATACAGATTTAATGTTGGGTTCTTTGACCTGAAATCAGCACCAGCCTCTACCCTGATCGAAGCAGCTTTTACTGAGGGTTTGGACCTTGCCAGCATTTGCCAATTCAAGGCGATTTGCTGAAAATTTTGGTCATATCTTATAAGAAGAACACAGTAAAGAGTAGAATTCTTTTCATCCTTTTAAACTTGTCGGAATGTTGTGCTAAATATTAAAATATGGTCTCTCAATAAAATGGTTTTGCTTTCACTTTAGTGTGAGAACAGTATACGTGAAGCTCTGAAAGAACTGAGGGTCAAAAAAACCAAGTGATAATTAAAAATGAATTCTTAAAAGTGTGAGAAATCTAAGAAGTAGGCTTCTTTAGAATTTAATGAAATATAAGTTGAAAAGGTAACTTGCCAAAGGGACACTGCTCTTGTAATATTACTGGAACGGTCTTTCTGACTGAATCAGTAATACATTACTTTAAAAAAAAAATTAGAGGGAGGCTGAGATACTGATGTCAAATTCACATAAATATTCTGATTATTTAATAGTTATTTATTGTAGCTTTACTGGAAATTTTCTCTTTTTAGTTCTTAAAAGGTTTTACAGCCTCAATTAGCACTTTCACTCCTAATAATCAATATTGATTTTACTGTATTCATTTTAGATTTAAAATTTTTTACCTAAAACTCAAATCTTAACTGTTTTTAAAGTACCACATTTCATTAAAAAAATCAGACCTATTAGGTAGACCTTCATTGCCGTCTGAAAAATGATAAATTTCCATTTATTTGAGGCAAGTTATTTATTCAGAAAAAAATAGTTTTGGGCAATCTGGATTTGGAATTGTTGACAAAATGTTTAACAAGAATGTGTCCATCATCTTCTAATATCTTCTCAAAATTAGGTAGCAATGGTTATTTTTTAATCACATTGTGGATTCTGGTTTTAGCCTGGCTACTTATCTCTGTATTTCAGTACAATTGATGTGTCCAGGAGCTGATTCTCCTAACAACTTGCATTAATTTTACAGGGCACATTGCCTGGCCAGAGATCCCCAAGGTAGGCCCCAATGTGTTATGAGACGTCCTCAGGAGAACAGTGGACAGTTAGAGATGATTCCTGTTCACTCTATGTGTTGTGACAGTGAAATGGAATTACTCATTTTTTTACGTAGATAGCTTTCTCTGATAACATGCCACACATTATATCTGGAACACAAACACTTTGCAAAAAACCTTCGATTAAATCCTGCAAATTGCTTCGTTAAATGTTTCCTGTGATCTTTCATGTGGTATTCAATTTAATCTTCTTTTGCAACTTAAAAGACCAGGTTTTGGATTGTGTTTAGCATTCAGTGATGCTGAGTAGAAAATAGAAAGGGTTTCTAAGGACTACCTTTTCCAGTCACACATTTCACAAACATCTGAGTTACCTTGGGTTGGCCGGGAAATGTCTGCTGCCAAATTAGTGATGTGATAATGGGCTTCACATATCACCTGGATATTAATAGAATGAAGTCACTCGCTGCTTCTGAAAGCAGCTTTGTTCTCAGCTGGTGTCCTGTAGGCACTGTATGAACACAATGGACTTTCTATCTCGGAGGTAAAAGTCAGAAATAACCTAAAGTCATCTTTATAGCTGGGGTGTGTGTGTGTGTGTGAGGGGGGATAGTTCATCTTTGTTTATCAGGTCCACTGGTATTTGAAGGAAATGACCAGAATTCTGGGTCTCCAATCTGTTCTGCTCTTTGACACGTAAAACTTCTAATGACTGGGACTTCTAACTCAGCTGCAACAGCCCATCAAAGGTTCAACTTTATTCTCGCCTAGCAGCCTTGTATTGTGATCAGCAGACATATCTGCAAACTTTTCACTGAGCTGTGCAGATGTGGCCGTAAAAGAGGCAGGTATGCCATTGTGTATTTCCTACTTTCCTTGGAAAATGAATTTGTTTTTTGATTATGGCAGTGAAGCTCCCTTTTATATAAAATTTCCTACAGGTGCACACCCTCTTAAGAAAAGCCCAATCTATGAAAATCGAGAACTAAAAATGATAATGATTCAGGGCTAATATCAATATTAATTTTATTAAGTGCCCTTTGCTTTGTAATGGTATTTGCCATAGAAGTTTATAAACAAAAGCTTTCTCTAGTGCATTTATGATATTCTTCAATTTAAAAAAGTAGATCTATATGTATTTTTCAGATAGACATTTATCACAAATTAAAACATGGACTTTATTAAATAATTGTCTTCGTAAGTTTTTTGGGGGAAAAATTGGAGCCCATTCATTGATTTACTGCATGATCTGTTTATTTAAAAATTGGACACATGTATTTTACCTAAAAAACGTCAGGTCTTAAATTTATTGTTCCCCAAAGTAAAATGCATGGTTTCTAAAACTTAATTTTGAGTGTTTAACCTATTTATCGTCTGAGGAATATGGGCTTGTGAACAGAGTACATTCTTTATATCACATTCAAAATCTAATCTGGTTTTTCTAGCAATCACATGGATAGGTATAAACAGATAAATAGTCACCATACACCATTGACTACCATGGCTCATTTTTCATCTTTTGAAATAAAAGCCCAAGAGAATTTTTGTCAGGATAAATTGGAGATTTTAAAAAAAGTTCTTTTTTGAAGTGAATACTTTGAACATGGCAGATTTGTAGGGAATTTTCTTTTGCCTTTGACTCCTTTTAAAATTTAGAAAGCTCTACAAAATTAGAATTTTGATTACTATAAACAGTGTTTCTCTGACCCCGAATTAAAGAACTGTTTTTGAGCCAGAACTAGAGTCGTTTTGGTTTTTGTAGTTTCAGATATATTATCAGGTTTAACATTAAATTTAAACATTATAAATTAGTTGACTTTCCCCATAATTAGCCATAGCTACATTCCTATATAAAAACTGAAAATATGAATACTTACATTTCTCTCCAAAGGAGTCTAATTACATTATTATCTGAAAGAGTATCTCCTGAATGATTCTTTGAACAATGCTGCCTATGTTTTCTTCCTCCATGCGGACTGTTCGTAAATAACACAGTCTACATCAAGACAAACTGTACATTCAGCATGTTTTTCGATATGGAAAAAGGCAAGTTTAGAAAAGCAAATGAACCAAACCTCTGTATTAGTAACAAGCTTCTAGATTGCTTTAATGTAGAATTCACAGTAGATATATACTCTGTTCTTCAGAGTATTTTAATATTTTTTTCATGCAATGCCATCTGTCAAATATCCAAAGAAGGTAAATTACACACGGGGAAGAATCTAAAAAAGCTCAGAAATACTGAGCTATGTATGCTGACATCATGAGAATAAAATTCTCAGTGAATAATAACAATACTACTAATAAAGGAAACACAGTAGCTAAAATTAGTGGTCATTTTAGAAATGGGCCTTCCTATTTAAGGTGAAAAAAATACCCTATCAATTCTCACCAGTCTTCCTTATTTAAAACAAAATAAACCAATGCTTCTAGCAAATCCCTCAAGACATTTTAAATCTTACGTGAGATACACCAGAATAAAAGAGTATTACAAGGACTTTTGAATGGCACGACTACAGAATTACTATCCATCGAGTTATAAGGAATGGTTTCCCCTCTAGTTTGTTTTTTCCCCCACAGTCAACATTTAACCCTTCTTAACAGTTTGGTAAGGCCAGATGTGTCAGTTTTAACTTTCCAAAGGAATTCTGTTTAGAGAATTATATTGTAGCACGGTGATGCACGTTGCCCTTAAACAAGGTTCTTTCTTTTCCAAAAATCTAATTCCCTGCTATATTTATTCATTTCTTGAAGGACTACTCGAATTCCTTTAAATAAATAAATAAATACAAACATTTATACGTACGTACATACATACATACATACATACATACATACATACATACATACATACAAAAATAAATAAATAAATAGGTAACACTTATACGTGCTCCATGCCATGGGTCCATGGGCATAAATAACACGATGTGAATTCAAATACACATCCTTTTCCCATTCCTTTCCATTCTCAGTGCCAACTTTGCCTCAATAAACAATGACCTTCAACTTAGTATGAAGGAAGCATCCAGTACATAATGCACGGAGCGGTGCCCCTTCAAAGAATGAAACCCTTCTGAATGGCCAAGGGTGAGAATAAAACAGAAGCTCGTGAGAGCAGATTCCCAAAGGAGGTCATTTCAAATTCACCTGAGGTGACAGCAATAACTGTGGCTAAGTCAGGGAAGTTTTTTCAGGTACAGTTTTGCTGATCGCTTTTAAAACATGACCCAGGAATAAGCCTTAAAGATAGTCACGAAACGAGGAGTTGAAATGGTCATAGAACTGAAGAGGATCTGAGGCTTCCTGATGTCATTCCTCACTGCACATGTTCCTCAGTTTCCCCAATGAGAAAATGGAGGCATGAATCCTTTCCACATTTCTCAAAAGCATGTTTCAAGGAATAAAGAACTCGAGGTGGCAAACTGCTATTTATCTAGGACTCTTTCTAACTAGTGGGCATCATGTGGTATCCTGAAAGGGCTTATTTATTGAATCCCCAATTGAATTGGCCTCAGAGAGTTATTACAACATCCATGGTGACAAATTTACTCACTACGAATGAATTGCATTAGTTCCATTATTTGTAAAGCACTTTCCCATCTGGGAAGAAAGTTGCAGCATAAATCTCATTCTTTTCAGTAGCATGGCTAGAAGGTATCATCAACCTTTTATGTGCTAGGCAAGTCCGGATTTTTCTTCTATTAATTTGCTAAGTATTCTCTGTCCCATGAGGTTTAACACATTGAAAATACT
>NW_011888783.1:13959179-14053371 GCF_000151845.1 Pteropus vampyrus | reverse complement strand
CTTTCTCAGGAAGGAGCTGGTTAGATAACTGGGAGGCTAAAAAGCTCAGTTTGGCACTACAACGAAAAATGTTTTTGTCTATTAATTTTATCTTTTTTACCAGTTGTTTTGTTCTCACATACAATATGACATTTTATGAATGCAAATGAGAGAGTTCACAGACCAGATGAAAAATTTGAAGTTCTTATTTTCAGTGATTTCCTATTTTGCATTTTATTCCTTTTAATGCTGTTCCTCTCCTGCTTTGAAACATCTCCAACACACGCAGGCAGTTTCCCTTTAAGGAAAGAGTCTGGTCCTGTTTTTCAGATGGTCATTCAGTGATACAAAACTGTAGGACTGAGATAAATTGCTCCTGGAAACATTTTCCTCTTGGAAAATCACAGATGAGACTAAATGAGACATTTTATATATATAGTAGCAAACAGTCGTAGGTACATTTCATTTTGAAAGTCTCATCTATCTTGCCACCCAAACAGGTTTTGACACCGCAGAGTGATTGCAGCACTTCAGGATGTGGAAAGAGCCAGGGATACCCTACAGGACACTGAGGAACTTGAACTTGCTATATTTGTACTGTTCGGGTATTTTTTAAAAGCAAAAATATAATTAGCACTGTAATTATGTCTCTTGATGTATGTGACCACTGTATCTTGCAAAGTGTAACTTGAATACTTCAGCCCAGAAGATATATATAACTGCAGCTTTCATAACAAAGGAGGACCAGTGAATCTTTTTGCTAGAATGGGAATTTTAATTGATATCATTATAACTAAAAGTTTGAACATGATGGGAATAATGGCTCTGGTGTTTTTCAGCACCTTATTATTCATTTTACATCTTTATGTCAGCTATGTGCTCAAGTCCACAGAGTCTATAATATTTAAATTAATAATGTAAATTTAACTATTGCCATTAAAGCAAAGAACTAATTAGGTCTCTGCTTGCTGACTGGCAGTATGATGCAATGAGTAAAATGGTTTGAGCTGATAGCTAACACTGCCAGGAAAATGTGAATTAAGTTCACTTGAGATTAAACAACCTCTAAGATTGCAAAAGGAGTGGAAAATAAAGTGTCTCATCTTATTTTTCTTAAACAAACAAACAAAAAATCACGAAGAGACACAAATAGCTCATCAAGCCTCTCAGAGCAAGATTTCTGAGATGTTATGCAATTATTTTGTGCCTTTCATCCCATGGCTTTTCTTCCAAGCACTTAGAGATGCAATTTTTCTCAGGCATCAGTTAGATTGTTGGCTTTTCCCCATAGTTTTCACATTCTAAACCAGAGAGGCCAATAAGCTGAACTTTACCTGTTTTATAAACACCTCTTCTAAATAAGCCTTAGCATGAGAGAGAGAGAGAGAGAGAGCACGCGCGTTTGAATGGCCTCTCTCTCTCTCTCTCTCTCTTTCTCTCTCCCTCTGCCATTATTCTCATTTCAGAAAAACAGCCTAAGATAAATAAAAAGGAGAAGCAAAATAATGCTGATTTCAAATTCAGGCAAGAGGAGTCTGTCTTGGAAATTGAAGTAGAAAAATGGTGCAGAAAGGCATAAGCACATACTCCCTTTAATGGAGTAAAAGCCATAATGATCGTCAGAAACAAAGCAAGGGTTTTCTCATACTGGGTTTTTCTCTTGAAGTGAGTATCGGCTTGCTTGCTGCTGCAGACTGGCTCAGGGGGAGCTGCTTCCAGAACCGTGGGCAGCCAGCCTCTCCCTCCTTTCGCTCTGACACAACTAGAAGGCTGTTTGGACATCTAATGGGAAGCCAGGCTGATCAGGTAATCCTGCCTGAAGGTACAATGCAACAATAATTGCATACGAGCTAGAAAAAAGGGACTTGGCTCAACATGCTTTTTAAAAATAAGCTTTGACTATAATAAAAGGGGAATATTATGTTCATCGAGGGATAGTTCCATATGTTGTATGAAAAGACTCCGTTTTTTAAGAACAACTCTTTTATTATAAGGAAATCAATTATTTAATTGGATTGCCACAACCTAACACCATTAAGTATTTGCCTCGTTTAATTCCATCAAACGATAATTCACACATCTGTGCTGATGAATTCATTTGTTGAGAATACTTTCTCATAGCAAATTTACTCCTGCTCTTCTATATTCTCAACCTCCCTCCCTTTCTCTTCGTTTCTAAAGTGTCATAGCACAAGTCCTCAAAGATACCTTGTTCTAGTTGTCCATTGTTGCAGCGGGCTCTCCCATGACCTGTACAGAAGAACCTCGTTTACCAAAAGCATTGTTTGCCCTTATCTCTAGCTCGGCAAGAAAGTGGCGCTGAAGTGACAGACGGAATGGGGGGCTTTAATTACCAAAAAGCTAAGCTGGCTAAAGCTGTTGGCCAAATTATCCTCCTGGAACTTGTGTGCATAGTGTCAGTGGTTCCTGTTTCAGACAAAAAGCTACTTTTCACTTTTTTAAAATTGGAGTGTTTAACATTGCTAGAGGCAATGTCACACAGTGGTTTATAAAACTAACAGCTGCTACGTATTGAGAGGCTACTCTGGTTTCATACACACAATGCGGTCTATTCCTCAGAACAATGCCACGACTGGCTTTGAAGTCAGACAGATAAGTCACGTTGGAACTTAGTTTCCTTATCTGTAAAATGGGGTAATAATACCTGATGAGCTTTTTGTGAGAATAAAATGAAACCATTCATGTAAATTGAGTAAAAGCATAGCCTGCAGCCTTCAATAAACGGTGCTATTATAACCATTTATCAGGAAGCATGAGGTCCTCGTCCCTGTGCTACTGGGGTTTGGAAGCTACACTCAAAAAGTCATCCATCCATTATGCTCAAGTTTGAAGAGCAAAGTTGGCTGACCATTTTGAAAATAACTCCTTTCAAAAGGAAGCTGTATTAGAGTCCATTAAGTTCGTTCTTTCACACCTTCCTCCCAGGTGAATACAGCTGCAGAATCCTCCTGAAAGTTCCCAATGGGTCCTCAGAATTGAGTTGCTAATATTCCATTTATTGGATATACCAGTATGGATTTTATCATGACTCAATGGAAAGATATTTAGGTTATGGTCAAGTTTAAAATACTTTAAACAGTATTGTGCTTAATATATTTATAATCATATTTCCCCCTACATTCTGGATGATCCCCTCAGAAAAGATTCCCAGAAATAAGACAGATGACTGGGTTAAGAAAGAGCATTTTTATGCATCTGGATATATATTGCCAACTTGCTTTCTAACTGACAATGCATTATGTGAATAAAGTTTTACCAATCTCTAGCAGAGGCTTGAGTTATTTTTTCTTACAGAAAATCTCCAATTCAAAAATATTCACTAAAAATATAATACTATATTGAATGAGCTAAGTGCCCGTTGGAGGATACAATAATAAAATATGTACTCAAATTCCCAAGTGTCCTTGGAAGTTGGCAGACAAGACAGAATTGCCATGTTGAACACAGTACTTATAGACAGGAGTAAGGAAAAATAGCAAAATCAGGTTGGCTCTCAGGAACTCTAAGAAGACAAGAAGCAGCTAACATTTAAGGTCTTACTGTAAGCCAGGTCTGTGCTCGGCTCTTTACGTAGATTGTTTCATCAAATCCTCCCCAAATCTCCATTTCACAGTCGAGTAGACTTTACTAGCATCTGAAAACAAAATTGTTGAAGGAGAAAAGACAGTCCATGATAATAAGCCCAATCTTTCTGTTTTGCATCCTGACTAGCAATCACAGTTCTTTTTCCAAGAGCCACGTGAGGTGTGGGGGTGAGGGGAAAATCTCCTACAGGGTTAAGCAAGAAAGAGAGAAAGAAGACAGGCTGTTGAGCTGTTCCTTTCCCAGAAGCCTCCAGAGCCGTTGATGCCACCATGATCTGTGATCCTTTGGGCGAACAAGTCCGCTTGAAGATTTGCAGGATAGAAATGGCCAACGCTCTCCAATTATTGTCAGGTACTGTGATAGGACTTAACAGTACCAATAGGCTGGCCTTTCAGGAAGCATTTCTCCATCTCTGAACCACAAACACATATGCGCTCCTGTCCAGATCAGACAGCTGAGCTTTCTAATTCACCTTTTCTTTCCTGAACAAGCATATATATCATGGTCAACGTGTGGAAAATTGCCTTTTTTTTTGCATTTCCTTTTTTTCCTTTTTCCGTTGCTTTGTTCCTTTTAAGGGGCCCAGGCTTTGTTGCCTTTTTTTGGGTTTTCCTTTTGGGCTTGTTTTCCCAAAGGCGGTTGGGGTTTTTGATTTTGCCCCGTTCCCATTCCTTTTCTTGGGGTTGGGGGGTTTTTTCCTTTGTTTTTACCTCTAAGCTCACAGGAAGACCCAGCGTGCTCACTTTAAGACAATGCTGAGATATAGTTTTTCTGGGACAGTCTGTATAGAGATTAGAAAAGGGAAATTAAGGGGGAAAGAAAGGGAGCTTCACAAGTACAAATATGAGGTAGAGTGAGCTGAAATATCCTATCCGCTACATTTCAAAATAGAAACAGCCCTACCCCATTAAAATTCTACTTTGTAAAGTCCCAAGCTCCTTAATGTGGCACCCTCAGCCCTTTGGGATCCTCTTCATTCCTCCAGGGACCACTATTTGCCCCTTAGGAGATGCACTCCAGCCTTACTGATCTATTTTCAGTTCTAAAATTGCATATTTCTCTTGCCTCAAGGTCTCCGTACCTGCTGATTTCTCTGCCTTTGGGGACTTTCTTCCTCTTCTTTCCTGGCTTGGCTAACTTAAATGCTACCTCTTCCAAGAAGCACTCCCTGACCTCCCAAGACCTGGTTATGCTCCTCTCCTCTGGGATCCTATACATGCCCGTGTACTCTGTCCTTATCCAAATATCTTTCCTGCTGTTTGAAATTCCCTTTTACTTATCTGTTTCCCCACTAGGCTGCAAGTTGCTGGAGGGTAGAGACTATGTTTCATTCAATGTTTTCATGCATATTCAGTGTTTGACTCAGAGAAGGCATTTTACAAATATTTGTTCTGTGTAAGTCAGGACTTCTTTAGATGACATGTGCTTACGCTAAAATGTACTACCTGCATAGAGATTAGTATCCTAATCTTATGTTTGTCTCCCTGAAAAGTAGGCTGTCTGAATATCTCTTGCCACCACATAGCTCTCGATCTCTCTTTCTTACACACAAATATACACACTCTCTTATGGTTGTTAAGCTATGTTGTTGAACTTGAATTTTGCCTACAACACTGCTCTATGCCCAGAAGGTGTTCTTTACACATCCACACTGCCTTTATCCAGAAAACGTAAGTACTTAATCTACTAACTTATTCTCCTAACTATTCTACAGAAACTTGGTAAGGAACTGGTATAAGCTTAAATGTGGATGACCATGTTCCATCCCCGTTCCATTTTAAACAGCCAGGTTTAAGTTCCCAAGCTGGGTTGGGGAGCCCACAGAAAGGCTCTAATTGATTGGGGACTGGGAAAAGGTGTGCATTTTTGTTACACATGTTGTTCCCAAAATTCAGCTAAAATCTGAATAGATACACACAAAATGTATTATGGAAAGAGCCTACTATTCTTGAGGTTACTGTGATTGTCCCCAGGTTTGTGGAAATCAATGAAAAATATAACATACTTTCAAAGAATTAACATGGCCCAACTTCAGAGAGTGGCTTCATTTAGGGCCACCTGACAATATTTTCTTAGTCCTCCTCTCCAGATGAAGAGTGGGAAGCACTACTTAACCACCCAGCTGCTGCCCTCCTAACCCATAGCTTGTTACATTAAGGTAAGAAAGTTTTATGTGTATAATTTGTGAAGTTCTCTTAAGCAGACAGTGCTATATAAATGTGAAATGCTGTTATTAATAATAAAGGTTGGCTCACCTAAGAATACTGTAGAATTAAAGTAATGAGATTCTATTTTTAGGCAGACTTGCCAATAACATGCAAGTATGATAAGGCTGTGATTTAAAGCTCACTTTCACCTTCCATTGCTCTAAAGGGTACATTTTCTGGGCCGCCTGCACGGCAGTCCCCACTAAAAATAGGTTTTGGTCTCTCAGACATGGCAGTGTATCTTACAACTTGCTCTCACGAAATATAGATCGGCCTCCTCAGTCACCTCACAAGCCCTGATCGCAGTCTTGGAAATGATCAAAAAGCTTCTAGAATGTGCTTGAAACTTTTATACACTTATAACTATGTAGAGATATAGGAGGCATATGGGAGGCTCAGTTATGTTTATTTTCAGCTGTGAAAAGATATTTAACAAAGGCCCAAGTTCAAAGTGATTCACAACTAGGAAGAAAGTCTCACTCCTCAGGAAAAAAAAAATAATTAGCTCTTCCTCCACTAATGTTCAGGTCAATGCTTTGTCAATAACAGTAACTCTTCTTCACCAATTTAGTGCAGCCTATAAAGATCATTATGACTCATAATTACACATGCAGATTTATGTCAAAATGTATGTATAAATCTCTGGTTCTGGCTATGGGTCACCTCTTATCAGAAAAAAGATTTGTGTGAGGAGACACTCTCCTTGATCCCAGTGGGCATTTTTCTCTTTCCGATTTGGGGGTAGAATTATAAGAGTTTGTTACCAATGACACAAATATGACCCAAGGCACATTACAGATTCACAGCTGGAGTAAGGAGCTGGCTGGCTTTGATGGTGGGTAATGCAGGGGAGGGTGATGTAGCTGTGGAAATATACTTTCTGGGATTATTGCTCTCTGGCTAAATGAAGACCACCTTTTCAACACCTGCAGGCCAGCCACTATCAATCAGAGGAAAGATGATTATCTGAACAGAGGGAGATGGGTTTTAAAATGACTGTGACTTCCTGAGGCTAAAGTCTACTGCTTGATTCAGGGACACAAGGAAGTCTTAGACCTGATAGGTTATCAAATTCCATAGAAGCCTGAGTAGTCAAATGAGATGTCAGGTTAGCCTTTCCCAGGATTCTCACATGCTAAGATTTGTTTGTGATGCACTTCCTGCCAAGAAATCTGAGTTTTGAAACATCGCCTGGTCTTCAGAGAACACTCTCCCTGATGGTAAAGGGGCAGGATTTCCCCAGCACCCATGAAGGATGCGAAAGGTGCATCTACCCTCCCTGTGTGAATAGGTAACTGCTGAAGAATTGCTGGATCTTCTACTTAGTAATCGAGTGCTTGATCTGGGAGATTACTATGAGCATGCCCAGAAATTCCATTTTTTTCCTACCTGCAGATCTCAACTATGTATACTTACACAATAGATGTGTAATATGGCAACTCTCAGACAGTGTTCATAAAAGTACATAGAAAGTTAAACACATATCTACCCTATGACAAATCGAATCCACTCCTTGGAATATACTTAACATAAGCAAGTGCATTATGTCCAAAAAAAGACTTGTATGTAAAAGGATATTCATCACAGCTTTATTCATAAGAGCCCAGTCCTGGAGACAACACAAATACCCATCAACAGGTGAATGGATAAGCAAACTGTCCTCTATCTCTGCTTTCGGCAATAAAAGAAAATGAATTACTGATACCCACACAATGTGAACGAATACAAAAAAATGTTACATTATGTGAAAGAAGCCAGACACAAAAGAGTCCATCCATAACACGTGATTTCATTCATATGAATTTCAAGGACAGGCAAATTATTCTATGGAAATAGAAATTGGAATATCAACTACTTCAGTAGGGCATGTTACTGACTAGAAAGGTGAACAGGGAACTCTCTGGGTGATGAAAATGTTTTATATCCTAATCTGGGCAGTGGTTAACATGGTATATAATATGTAAAAATTTCATTGGGCTATATACTTAAGACTTGTGCATTTTATTGTTTGTAAATTATAGCTTAATAAATAAGAAAAATTTTAAAGCTATCTGAAAGAAATACATGGAGAAAAGCTCACACTGCAAGAACAATCATGAACAAAGATAAAATCGTGAAGATAGTCTAAAGAGTAAATAAAAAAAGGGTAAATGAAAAAATATGAACCTTTTACCTCTTCTTACTTTTATCACAGAAAATGTGAAAATGCTGGGGCTTATGAAATTAAAATCATCATGTGATATGCTTAGGAATTCTCTGAGAATTCTTTAAGGGCTTATTTTCAGAATGTTCCTGTTAAATGAGGAAATCCTTCATTTGCTAGTCTCTCCTTAGGAAATGGTGTTGTTCAAACATAAACAGTCAGGAAATAGATATTTTAGGTTGATTCATCACTTGTTTAGCACGAGATCGATTAGTTAATGATACTGTCGGCCTCAAGCAACTTCAGTAAAATGTATTTCATTCTCTTGAATATTTAGATTAATTTAGGTATGAGACTACAGTGTTTTTATGAAAAAAAATTGATATTAAATACATATTTCCCATTTTTCGTGCAATGCACCACAGTTCTTTTGCATTTGTCTTATGATAAAGACTTTTAAGTTGTTAAAGGAAGTCTTTGGGGTACTTGCCTTCCTGTGTCACTAATGAAACAAAGAAGGCTTATTTTTCGAGAATGATCATGACAGAACTTCCACATGGCGTCTGCTACTCATTATTCAGCTGACATTTCCATTTCTGGAATTCTAAAGTTTGTCTGAAATTGTTAGTGACATTTATAAAATGCTTGCAGAATTTTAAAATGAACCCGAGAGATCACCAAGCCCTTCTCCCTCATTTAAGATGAGGAAACCGAGATCAAGAAAGGTTAAGTGACTTGCCCAGAGTTCAACCTCTTTGGCTGACTTCTTGTGCAGAATTTGGATGCCTTTCTTGAACTCTATGATAACAGCAGATTCTATGATCAAAGAGATATCACCACTGCATCGTTTATGAGCATGTGCACATTTTATAGAATGGGGAATTCATTTAAAGATGGTCTTCAGGACCTAAGTAATTTGCAGTCCTGGAAATTCTGTTTCCAATATCTAGATAGTTTCCCTGCAGTGAAGTTTGTATCACTAACATTAGGCTGAGCCTGTCTGTCTCCCTTACCAGTGATATTGCATTTAGAACTTCATGAATCGCTGTAATATATAAATGTGGCTTGGGAGCTGCGTTGTCTGGGTTCACTTCTGATTTCACTACTGACAAGCTGTGTAACAGTTACTTGTACTCTAAATCTCAGGTTCCTAATCTGGAAAATAAGGACAATAATAATAGCTTACCTCATTTTTTTTTTTTTTAGGTTTAAGTTAAATGATATAAGTCAAGTCAGTCTGGTC
The DNA here is from genome assembly GCF_000151845.1 of Pteropus vampyrus. NCBI lineage: Eukaryota > Metazoa > Chordata > Mammalia > Chiroptera > Pteropodidae > Pteropus > Pteropus vampyrus. The sequence goes on along the minus strand of NW_011888783.1, from coordinate 14,044,193 downwards.
TTTAATTAATAAATATTCAATAAATGTTAGCTAATAGATCCTTTTTGACTTTCCAAAAAGAAAATTTTACTCCATTTTATTTTGCTTGATTTTCCCACTTGCACATTTTTGTGTATACAGTTCAGTGCCCTGATACCCTCCGCTCTCCTCCTCTTTCAGGCCCCCTCTTAACCCCATCCCCCTCTATCATTACCTGCTTCGTCCTCCACACACTCCTCATACACCTGATTGTCCATGGCATGCACAGCTCATAGTAGGCATTTTAGCACTTGATTTTTGGTCTTATAATGCTAATTATTTCATCTAATGTAAGCTTTCAGAAGGCAAGGGCTATATAACATATTTCTTTTATGTCTTTAATAGGATCTAGCATAGTGAGGGACATATAGCAAATGCTTGAAAATTGTACCAAAGAATTAAAATAGAGAAACTTTAAAATATTAAGCTTTGATTCCAGTGATGGCTAGTGAGCTATTTCAATGGAGGTATTCTATAAAATCACATTAAAAAAAATATTTTACATAGCAGAAGCACTGTAGCCAAAAACAAACAAAGAAAACGAAAACAAGAAACAAACAAACAAAAAAACCCCAAAACCTTGCCAGGAGTGAGATTAGGACTTTCACTATAATCCAAATTTTGAAAATCTGGTTTTTTCTTTTAGTTCTGTTACAGTGCATGCAACCTAGAATCAAGAACAAAATTCTGTTTTTGATTTATGTGTCAGGTAATGACACAAGGCCAAAAAAGGACGTATGAAACCATAGCTCCAAGTCATGTTTGCGGTCATACTCTTTATTATGTTCCAGGAAGTAACAGAGCCATCAAGGATATACGACAGCAGTGGTAAGACTGAGGGTTAACATCTACATATTTATACACATATAATTTTATATATCTCAGAAATAGTGATTGCCTTGTCAAGAGCTTACAAGAAAGCACCCCACATACTTGGGCCTAATGGTGATACTTCACCAAAATTCTTTCATTCCCTTTTTGATGCTATGGTTCTCTAACGTCCGTTTCACAAAAGATCTTTCTCAAGTTCGGAATGTAGAATTGTTTGGCTAGTTGCCATTTACACGGAAACGTTAACCTTTTCATGGCCTTGGTCCAATTTTGTGATTTATTTAAATAATAATTTTTTTGTACATAAATTCATTGCTAACTTAGGTTAGCAATTTTGTGATTTATTTAAATAATAATTTTTTTGTACATAAATTCACTGCTAACTTAGGTTAGGCATCAGAAATTTACTTTTTGTGTAATTCCTAGGTTGTGGCCAAGACGGCCTAAGTGCCAGAAGAAACAAAGCCAGAGAATACACAGTTCCTCACTTTCTGTTGCTAACGATTGCACCTGGCAGGAATAAGACTGGTTAGGGTTCCACCTCACAAAGAGTTTTGCTTCCCGAGGCTGCCTACTCAAGGCACCATTCTCCATCTGTGATTGTTGGACCAATGCATCATACTCACACGATCACACTGCTGTGAGTAATACACAGGGTGTTTATGGTGCTATCTTCTCATTTCCCTTCATTCATCCATCCACTCAACAAATATTGAATACCTACTCTGTACCACTGTGGGACACAGTGGAAAAAAAGACACGTACACTCCTGCCCTTGTGGAACCTAATTCTAAGAACTTCTTTTTCTTGAAACTCTTGGACCTTGGTCCTTTCCTCCTTTGCCTCGGTTTCACTACTAGATTTTTACAACAGTGGCAAATAACTCTCTGCATTCTTGTGGCCAGTAAGAGTTACTTTTAGCATTGTTTTATGCTATATTGACTATACATGTCTCATCATTAAAATATAGGCCAAACATAAGTTAACTACTTTTAAGAATCTGATATAATTTCTTTCTTTAGAGCCCTTGCAGTGGAGGTGCTTTCTTAATAAAGTGTGTAATGGGAGCTTTTTTTTTTTTATTTTTTGAATGAAGAAAATTGGAATTATTTCAATACAACTTACATGCCTGAGTATCTTAATACTTGAACAATTAGTTAATGGATTAATAGGCCCATTAATGTTTTTTGGAGCCTAGTTTTGTTTGTACTAAATTGTCTTTTACTTTTTTTCATTTTCAAAAATAGAATCCATTTATTGTGTCATATGCCCCATTGATGCTTCTTTTTGCTATTATAATATATGCTAATGATAGTATTTGGAGTCTCATGGTTATGGCACAGACTTACCTGTTTAAATATGAGTGATGGACAAATGTAAAGATTGTACCTTTGTTTTTAACTCTCAACAAGGATAGTTAACAGTGTGTGGTTCAGTTTGCACACCAAAATTGGCTCCAGCTTATACTGTGCTCAGTGGAGCAGAACACAGGACACCTTAAGGTGTTAATTGTTCCTTTAGGTGATGGTGACTGGATGAGGTATTGGGAAAGATGGGTATAGTGATTGAGATTAAGTACGATTTCTCTGGTACATAGAGGCTATTTTCAGAATTGTTAATAATATGTTCATCCCTGTGGCCACAGTGAGAGTAACAGGAAATGGAGAAATCATTGTAAAAAATGGGGGAACACACAGGCTCTTTTCTGTTTAAAGGGCAGTTTTTTTAAGCATGACTTATGACTGTCCCACATTATCCCACTCTAAAGAGACAGTCAGTTCTTTCTAACATATATATGCATTCCAGGATAGAGAGCTATGTCAGAATGTAATTTGAAGCAAAGAGCAGTTGAAAAGTTATGAATTACAATTATGAATGGAAGCTGTGAATTGCAGCCAAAAACCAGTTTGGTTCATATCTATGAATCTGAAGTAGATTTTGGAATATGCCTCTGTTTTCTAAACATTTCCAAAGAATTTTGAAATGAGCCCCTTTATTAGTTATGACTGAAACTAAATGAAAATAATAAAATAAAATAATTAAAAAAATAAAAACTAATATTTATAGATTGTTTTCCATTTGTCAGACATATGAAAGTACAGAAATTGTTTTATTTAACTTTTATTTTGACCCTACAAGATTGGCACATTTTAATAGCCCCTAACAGTTGAGGAAACTGAGGTATGGAGGGATCAAGAACTTTCCCAGGCTCACAAAGCTCGTATTCAGACAGGAGCTCCATAGCCCATGCCCTTGACCATCTTTTCATAATGCCTGTCAGGTTTTGGCCAGAGAAAATGAAATTCTGTATTATTCTTTTTTATCTCATGCTGTTTATTCAAAGGTCAAATTCACAACTCTTCCAGATGGGCATTTTGTGGTTCTATCGGAGGATGGTTCATGATTCTTTTCAAAGACTTCTTTGACTTAAGGGGCTTACATCTGACTTTAAAAGTTGCCTGGTCTGAGTAGCTTAAAATTATCTGGTGCTTACTGGCAACCTTTTTAGTAAATGCCCTCTGGCCTAGGGTGGCTCTGGTATTTCGTATTTAGTAAAAGTGTCTGCTACCTGCCCTGAGAAAATATCCTGGCTTTATGTGTCCCAGACTGCTTGTTGCTGAAGGCAAAACGTGCCATGAGAAGTGGTGGAATTTCACTGTGCTGTAGGAATTAGGTGCGACTACGATGTTAAAAGCGACAGCAGGTGCTGTAAATCTGAACTTTGTTTGGGGGAAGAAAAAGAATAAAAGTAAAATATGTGAATGGATAGGCTGCTAAATTGCCAAGTTGAAGACAGTTTTCCTTGAAAAACAATTAAGCTTCTCATGTTTTATTTTGGATTGTACTTAAAACGTCAAGGTACAATGCAGACTTCTAAAAAATTAATTATTCAGTCAATTTCTACGAAGCTATTTCATTTATCTCTTTTAGGGCACTTCTCTTTTTCCAATATTTAAAACATATTTTCTTGTTGTTAAAGTAATTCATATTTATTGTAGAACATCTAGAAATACATGAATAACCCAAAATATCACAACACAGAGATATATACTGTTGACATTTTAGTATAGACTCTTTCAATATTTATTATACACACACATACCATACACACACCGTTTTTAATGTAATCTGCTCTCATCACTTATCAATATATCACAGAATCTTTCCATCTTATTAAATATTCTGTTACAGCATCTTTTTAATGGTGATTATATCATATCTTAACCAAATCATATGCTAAAAATTGAAATTGTTTCCAGTTTTATACTGTTATAAACAATGCTGCAGTGAACGCATTTGTAGCTAACTCTTGGTATACATTCATGATAATTTTTCTTAGGATAAATTCCTGTACCTGGATACATTGACACCAAGTGTTTGGAAAACATACTGCCCAACTGCTCCTCCAGAAAGGCTTCAGTTTGCACTCACACATTATGGCATTTCTGATCTTTCTTTTGAGTGGTTTTGGTGAGTTCTTATTTCTATAGCAGCAAAGTAACTCCCCTCTTTATCTCTATGTTCAGTAGACGGTGGATGAGCTGAGGTAGTTGGTCGATCACCTTTCCATTCACTTCCATCTCTACCTCAGGCTTTATATTTTGCTCTACTGCACTTTGGTACAGTCATTGTGAAGGATAGAGAAATGGTAGGGAGCTGGGTGAGAAAAGAAATAAACATACTATATCCTAAACCGAACTTTTTCAGGTATAGTGCTTTCCTTGTGACAAACTTACGATCGGGGTGGGGGGGATGATGCTTCTTATTTTTATTCATTTTCTATAGTAACTATATTCAAAACACTATATTACAGTATGTCAAGGGTAATTAACAAATTAAAAAATTCTGTTGGGTTGTTTCATAATTCTGCCCTGCTCAATGGTTCTTTTGCACAGGAGCTTGGGTTTCCACCTCTGCAAGATTCTACTTTTTATTTGTGGTCAATAGTGGCTTACTCTAGTAATCTAGAATGACTCTGGTCCTTAAAACACAGAGAAAGTCTTTAGAAGTTGGGCTGGACTCCTGGAAAGATTATATTGCCTTCAATTCTTAATGGACTACTCTATCTTTAAACAGAGATGTGAAAAAAATGAAATTCGGCTTTTTATTTTTAGAGAATACTTGGAATGATCACTTATTTTTCCCCGCATACATTACATATGAATAAAATAGGAAAACATAAACTCATAGGGATCTATCTCAAATATGCTGAAAGCAAAAAAAAAAAAAAAATCATTTATTCAAATAAGATGAGTCTATTTTGGATAAAAAGTATTGTTTTATAGCATCAGCTCTTCATTATCCTATTATGTCTATGCAATAAACCACAAGGCAAACTGCTTTAGTTCTATGTAATTTACTTGTAGAGTCATATGGAGCAGAAATATCGTTTTCCTTTCTTTTCTTCTTGTGAATAAGCAAAATAAGTGATTTAGTGTGAAAATCCTGGGGATTAGATCAGTTGAAGTCGATATGGTTCATTGACAACAAAGAAGAAAGTGGAGCTCTGATAATAAAACATCTAGCAAATGGGTATAGTTATAGCAAAAATATGTTCATAACCCAAACATGAACCTAAATGCTGGCTATATGCCTCCAAAATAGTTGACAGGAATGGGCTTAGTCCAAGGCATGTGTAAACTGGAGTTATCATGCATTAATCCTGGAGACACAACCAGAGGTCATTTAGCCTATGGACTGAATATAAATGTGCAAAAAGTGGATTGGCTTGATGGGTATTCCAAACTCAGTTATTCAAAGGAAGGTTTTCTTCTACTCATCTAATCTCTATAAAAGAAATTGGTGCCACTAAATTATACTGTGTCCTAAATGTAAACTTTTGCCCCAAACCCTTAACTCAAAATAGTCAATTTATCACATGTCATATACCTCTTCTTAACCTGGACAAACACAACTGTTTTAGATTCCACAAAATTTTTATATATATATATATATATATATATATATATATATATATATATATATATATATATATATATTTTTTAGTATTTGACTTGTGCACTATAATTAGCCTATTTGTGTTCCCAATTCAGTCGTCTTCACTGATGGTGTATTTTTAGTGATGGAAAAGCTTTGTCAAGACACCTAACCCACCACTCACACTCCTGGGAGAAAAGTCTTTTCTGGAGCTGCAAAAACACACTCTGACAAGGAGTTTGTTAATGTCACTGGAACATTATTACAGACTATAACCAAGCCCATGAAAAACCTCACACGTCTGGAGTTAGAATAGTCTTAACAAGCCTGTGTTTTTGAGAATGATAGCCAGTCAGAGCCAAAGTAACATAGGAAACATCTTCCCAAACAAGGAAATGCAAAGTTCTCATCCATCATATCTCAAGGAAGTAGGCACAATGATGGGAAAAAAAAAAAAAAAAAGCAATTTGACCTTTTATTGGCTGAACTAAGTAAGCTTCTTTGGTTCCTTGAAATAATAGTAGATACTTCTACACACTATCTAGAGATGAAACCTCTAATTAAGTTGAGCCCAAGGAAAACAATCATGAAAAGCCATGGTTCTCAGATTCTGATACCATTAAAGCTCCAAGAGTTAGGCTGAGGTGCCTCAGAGCTCTACCTTGGACATCTTTTGTGCCCACTTAAGGGAAGGCTTTCTTAAGATAATAACAGTGATAGCAGTAACAATAATGGAAAAGACCAGTATAACTGTAAAATTGTTGTCTAGCAATGATTAAATTATGACCAGAATGTTAACTCGGCCATAGACATCAGCATTGAAAGATGTTCTAATACTTTCACAGACTATAAAATAGATGTCCAATAAATGTTTATGGAATGAATGAATTAGCAAATAAAACAAAGAGAGAGAAGAGTGTTGTACCAGCAGTTTAAAGACCTAGATTCAAATCTTGATTCCTTGAGGGATCTTGGATTCCTTTCTGGGCCTCTTTCTCAAACTGATCAGTTTTGAGATCCTATCCAACTCTACCTGAAATTATGGTCAGAAGAATGGATGCTGTGTTGGAAAGAAGTTGGAAAGGGAAAGAGCAAGTTACAAATGCCAAAGGTCAGACAGTTCAATAAAGATTAAGCCACCAACAGCATATACAATATCTAGCACAGCCGGCCTGAAAAGCTGAATATCTCTGTTTATAAGCCATTTCATACACCTTCTCAGAATACTTTCAGCCCATTTTATAAATGACAAAACTGAGGTTTGGCAAGGCCAGTAATTTTCTTAATGGTACTCAAAAAGCAGAGCTGACATTGGAAACTGAGCCTTTGGACTCCATCACCCTGTAGACTCAAATATATAAAGTTTTTATAACCTGGTCTCCCAGGTGGAAGGGAAGCATAAAGTGGCAGAAAGATCCCAAAGAACTGAGGTGGCCTAGTTCTTCTCTCTTGAGAAGGAGGCCCATAACCTAAATCTTGTAATTTCCGATCCAGAGTTTCATGCATGAAACTTTATGGCCTCTTGAAAGGCGAATGAGTAGGTTTGATTCTTTGGAAGTCAGAACAGCTTTTTTAAACATTTGAGAATCAAGATAGGTAGTCTGCCTTATAAAATTTTCTTATAGATGTCATCATCAGAAAAATTTATCTTCGCTTAGTACACTACAAGCCTATTCAAATCCATTACATCTTCAGATTCAGTCATTGTTAGTTGAGGGTTTTAGCATTAATCCTACCTCCATCTTAATTCATGTGATCTTGGAAAGTAGCGATTTGTTTTGCTATCACCAAGTTTCATCCATTTAAAATAGGTCACCTAGATGTCACATTTTATGAGGTTATTTATACCACCTCCCTCTTTTGGAGCTGCAGTTTTGCAGGTTATTTTTCTTCCGTGTATTAATGAGAGGAGTTCAGAGCACTCGATTTTGTTTATTGAAGAAATTGGCATCTGTGAATCCTGAGTAAATTAAAAAAATAAAATGTGAAATAATGAAATACCTTGTCTGGCTAAGAAAAGGTAAATTCTAATTTTATAATATGAATCAAGAAAATCTTAAAGTGAAAAATATTCTTCTTTTCTTGTTTTTTTTTTAATTTGTTTTATTTTTTCCTTTTACTTTAAAAAAAAATCACCCAATTATACTTTAATAATCCTTTATGTCTGTGTGTGTCTCTGTGCATATAAATATACAAACATATTCCACACATATTCTAGCATAAAATGAATTATCTGTGGATTTAAAACAAAAGATCTTGTCCAATAACTACAGTTTTTAGACATATGAGCAAGATAACTTTCCACATATTAAAGATAGTTAACAAATAGCAACTACATGTCCATTAAAAAACTAATAACTGTAAGTTCTAACTTGTCCTAATTATTTCTAATAATCTTTGTGGAGGCTAACATCTCAAAAGTATGGATGTGTTGATGATAGAAAGCAGGTTGAAAAGTACTGATTTATTACAACCCTTCATTAAGGTTAAAAGCATTCCAGTGAGATGAAGACATCTGCCTTGTATTTTCACATTGCAGAAGAAAAGTTAAGGACAGGAAAAGCAAAAAAGAAGAAAAACAATGTATCAAGTTGAATTCAAGCCAGGTTCGAAGAAAACAATGCTAGCTTCATATCTGTAAAAATTTTCGAGAAGGAACTTCCCCATGCTCATGACTATCATTAGCTATTGTGCTACCAAATATATTTAATAATGTATATTAGCAATGAAAATTATTCTATATGTCCCAAAATTATTTTTCAAATTTTCACTTACAGTTAATCAACACATACATCTTTCAATAGCCTTCTTTCTTTCAAAAATTAACAAATAAAGCTACTACCAGCAAGAATCAAGATAGATTAATTATGCAATGTACTGGAAAAAAGATTATTTAAATGGGTCATTTCTTTCCTCTTCTTTTAGAGGTGGAACTGGGTAAGGTTGGCAATTATAGGGTTTAGTGAATAGTCACTTGATATCTTGGAAATCAAAGGAAAGGGCCACCGGAGAGAGGCCGAACTTAGCTGTTGCAGGATTTTTATCTTTCTAAATGAGTGCTACTGACAGGAACCATATGTGTTGTGTACTATAGCTAAGGAAGAGAACATGGGTGGTTTTCCAAGGAGCTGGGACCTGCCTCCATGTGCATGTCTGTTTGTGAGCTCATGTACAGGTCTGATATATTTATGGTGTTTAATAAACACTTAGAGGCACATGTAAGCTTGGGGACTCTGTGTTTCTCTCATTTAAAAGGTTACATGTAAATATTCAGGTTGATTTTGCTTTAGAATTAAAATCAATCTTTGTATTCTTTTGTCACTACACAAAAACATCCATGGAAGTATGAGGCTCCCTTTGAAATGACAGAAGAAAGATTAATTTGTTACTAATTAAGCTTGTATTTAGCCCACTTGCAAATAAGAAACATAAGCAGAGCTGATGATCACTCAAAACTGTTTCACTTAAGTAATCAAGTGAGTTTATTTTATACTGTAGTGTCAGGGTTCTTGAATGGCAATATTTTCCCAGGGAAAGCAGATAGAAATGACATTTTAATTTGTGTTTTTGTGGCATATCTTTTTCTATTTATTGTTTATATGTGGCATATCCTTCTACCTTTAACCTACCTATATCACTGTGTGTGAAGTGAGTTTCTCGTGGAAAGCACATAGTGAAGGCGTGGCTTTTTAAAATCCATTTTCATAATGTCTCTTTTATGATTGATGTGTATAGACCATTTACATTTAATGTAATTATTGATATGTTTAGATTTAGGTCTATTGTTTTATTTTTTATTTTCTGTTCTTCATTTATCTGTTTTTCATTTCCTGCCTTCTTTTGGACTATTTGAACCATTTTTTTAGTATTTGATCTTTATTGTGTTTTTGACTATATCTCTCTGCATAGGTTTTTAGTGGTTGCTCTAAGGATTGCAGTGTATACACTTAACTTCATAATCTACTCAGACTCAGTACTTTATTATTTTAAGTGGAATGTGAAAACCTTACCATCATATTTATCCTTTTATATGTCCCTCCCTAGATGTCATAATTGTCATATATTATATCTAAACACACTGATAACCCTATCATATATTTAACCCCAAACATATGGAGATGGGAGGAGATTAGACTTTGGATAGTGAACATACAATGCAATATGCAGCTGATTATTGAATTGTACACTTGAAACCTATATAATTTTATTAATCAATGTCATCCCAATAAATTTAATTAAAAAAAATAAAGCATATTAGAAACACAGAAAAAACCTATCAGACCATGCTATGATTTTGACTTTTCAACCATCAAACATTTTTTTGAAGAATTCAAGAGGAGAATAGTATATTTATCCAGATATTTACCATTTCCGATGCATTTCTTTCACTCCTGATGTTTCATGGTTCGTTCTAATATAATATTCCTTCTTCTTAAAAACTTCCTTTAGCAATAAATTATCTTAGTTTTCCTTCATCTAGGAATGTTTATTTCACCCTCATTCCTAAAGGATCTTAAAATTCTTTGTTACTAGTTCTTCCCTTTTAGCATATGAAAACTATTGAGCCACTTCCAACTGATCTCTGTGGTTTCTGATGAGAAATTTGCAGTTATTAGAATCCTTATTCTCCTATAGATAATATGCTGTTTTTCTCTGGCTGCTTTCAAGATTTTTTCTTTGCCTTTAGTTTTTAGCACTTTGATTATTATGTGTCTCTAGGCATGGATTTCTTTGAGTTTTCCCTATTGCAGTTTCCCTAAGCTTCTTGAGTCTTTAGGTTTATGTCTTTCACCAAATTTGGGAAGTTTTCCATTATTTTTCCATTCTTTTTTTTTTTTTTTTACCACCACAATATCCTGTTCTTCTGGGACTCAAATGACATGAATGACATGAATATTAGGACTTTTACTGTTATCCCACTGATATCTGAGCCTCTGTTAATTTTGTAAATCTTATTTTCTCTTTGTTATTTGGTTTGCCTAATTTCTATTGGTCAATCTTTACATTAACAGACCCTTTCTACCATCATCTCCATTCAGCTATTGAGCCCATCCAGAATTTTTTATTTGTTATAGTATTTTTAGTGCTAAAATTTCCATTAGGTGCTTCTTTATATTTTCTGTTTTTTCTAAGATTTTCTATTTTTCTCTTTGTTTTAAGAGAGTTTGTCATTGCTTGTTGGAGCATTTTTATAATAGCTGCTTTGAATTCTATTAGATAATTTAGACATCCATGTCATCTTGGCATTGATATTTGTTGATTGTCTTTTCCCACATGAGTTAAATTTTCCTGGTTTGTCATATGCCGAGTAATTTAAAGTTTTAGCCTGGAAATTTTGAATATTATATTATGAGACTCTGGGTCTTGTTTAAATCCTGTGGTGAATATTGATATTCTTGTTCCAGCAGGCAATTAACCTGATTATGTTCAGGCTACAAGTTTTAATACTCAGTGCTATTCAGAATGTGCCATGGGTATACCATTCGATGGTAAATCTGAGACCTGGGCGAGAGTTCATCTATTCACTTTTCAAAGTCTTGTATATGATGATTAGGATGAGATCCATTCATGTGCAAATCTGGGAGTCTCAGAGTTAATAAATAATTTTATGGGCTTGTTTTCATGAACTCCTTCTTCACATCTCCCCAGTGCTTTCTTGTTTCCTGGGACTGCCCTTTGGGGGGCTCAAATCAGAAAGTTGAGACTCTGCCATGCATTTCTACAGCTATGCCTACCTCCAGGGCCAGGTGACAGGGAGAAAATAATAGCAAACTCACACTAGTTCAGTGGTACTTTGAATTTTGGTCCTCTTCCTCAATTTACTATTTACTATTTTCTTTTCAAAGTCTTTGAATAATTGATCTACGCATTCTGTCCAGGTTTTATAGCTGCATGCAGATGAAGAACAAGAAGGAATGTGTTTTCACCATCTTACCCAGAAACTGAATCTTGAGAGTGACATTTTAAAATAACACATTTTGTTATAATAAACTTGTCAATTAAATTTTCAGGTATAGTGCCATTGATAATTGAGGATATTCAATTTAAAAAGAAGTTTAAAGATATTAAAGTTTTAAATCCCTAATATTATAAAGAATGGCATGCTTAGGTGATGAACTAGGAAATATTTGTGACAAAATCAATAGTGTTGATAATAAGGTAAGCATGGCAGTAGAGATTTATTCACATACATGCATAAGATACATATATAACCTTAAAATTTGTTCATTTTGATTCTTCTGGCTTGTCTACATGGTGGTTCCATAATGTATCATAATATAATCTCATAAAGTGAGGTATTTTTAGTTTACAAATAACCTTTGTGTTTGTGGTGTGTACATGTGTGTGCAGGTGCATGCACACACATACACACACAGAGCTTTGTTATGAAAAATAATTTCTTTGGAACTAGATTCCTCCAAAACAGTGGTTCTCACACTTTAATATGTTCCACCTCCAGAATTTTTGATTTGGTATTTCTGGGATGGGGCCCCAAAATTTGTATTTCTAACATGATGGTCCCAATGTTGCTGGTGTCAGAACTGCTCTTTGAAAACTGCTATGATGAAAGAATGAACAGAGCACACCAGAATTTTATGTGGCCCATGAAAAGGCATAAATCGATGACTAAATTGAAATTTGTGACTTTCTATTGACTTCGTGAGATTTGCCAAGCACAAATTCATTTTGGCCTTGAGTCAACTTCTTATCACAATTTAAATTTTAAGTTTTGATGAAAGCTTAAATATTTTCAGTCAGTTCAGTTGTGATGACAACTATGTATACACACAAATGCATATGCAATATATTCATAATGCTAACATTACAAGTTGAAATTTATAATAATTCATTTAATCAAATCAATTATTTGGTTTCTCCAGTGTCAAAAACTTTAAAAAATTAATTATCTTAATTGCTATTTACACAATTAGGTTTAACTCACTTTTCATCTAAAGCAGAAGTTGACTTTTGGGCCAAATCTGATCCCGTGTCCTCTTTTTGCATGGCCAGTAAGCTAAGAATGGTTTTTATGTTTTTTTAAAATGTTATTTTTTTTTTTAAAGAGGAAGGAGACTATGCCACAGAACTGTATGTGGCCCACAAAACCTAGAATATTTATAATTCGACCCTTTACAGAACAAGTTTACTGACTCTAATCTAGAGCATTGTCTGGTTAAGTCAAGGTAGTGAGTCAAGAGATGATATAGTAGATGATATAGTAGATGATATAGTAAAACGATTAGTTTTTGTCATCAGATTGTCCTTGTTCAAACCCTGCCTCTATTAACCACTTTCTATAGCCTGGGACAAATTAACATAATCTTTCTGTGTATCAGTATCCATATCTATAAAATGCAGAAGATGAAAGCACCTAACTCATAGGGTTATTGTTGATTTAATTACTTTATACGTGTGAAACCCTTAGAATAGCACCTGGTACACAGTCAGTACAAGATCGATATTATCTACTTGACAGAATACTGTATAAACATTGAGAGTGATATCTGTGCTAAGTATTTGTTATATACATTTATGTTACTATTTAATATTAAGTGAAAAAAGCAAAGCAGAAAATAGCCTGCAACAATTAAGTAAAACATAAAAACTATGCATTGGAAAAGAAAATACAGAAAGAAAATACGTTAGCTTATTTGTAGTGGCCCCGACTTATCAGCACTGGGACTATGGATGATTTTCCCTCATCTACTTTTCTACATTTCCCAAATTTTCTGACATTCACTGTGAATCTCAGCTTAATGATTGTGCCTCAGAGATAGCTAATGCCTCTGCCAAGGTGCTTATCCCCAAGATAGGATAATAAGATGAGCTAAGGCTGCAGTGGTCACCATAATTCTGCCAGTATTTATTTTGGTCTCTGTAAGTCAGGCCGTTCACATTCTTTGTACATAGTTGTATTTAATTAGGACTTAGAGCTGGCCATAAAGTGAGCATTAATTGTCTGTTATTTCATAAATGATGGCCAAAATAACAACCCTTGATAGGAACAGTTTGGGGGTAAGCACCATTTGGTCTGTTCATCTTCCAAGTCTTCCTGCCCCGAGCAAGAGATTTCTATTTGTTATCTCCTTTTATCCTGGAGAATTACTAATCCTGCACTACCATATTAAGTACCAATTAAGCAGAGATTTGTCATTCCTGCTCAAGAACATTGAGCTGGGCTGTGGCTGCATATTTCACAGACTTCTGACAGAAATTATTTTAATTAGACTGCTGCTAGCAGCATTTAAAATAGTCTGTATGGACAGAGGGAGGAAGAATGTCTCCTCAGTCAGATAATTTACTTATTTTTCTTTTTCACTCGCCATAAATCTTAGGGTTGTGGTTATTAAGACTTTAGAGGGTGAAGGGGATAGTCAGGGAAAGAAATCAGCTAAACTTTATCTTATTTTAAATACCAGAAAAGAAAAATCTCCCATAGCTTTACTGAAAAAGACACTTTTAAAAGAAAAATGTGTTCAAGCAAAACTGACACCAACAGGATATTTTTACATTACGAATATCTAACATTTTAAACAATAAAAAGGATCCATGAACCTTTTACATATAACTAAGGTGGTTGGGATATTTCCTTTTCACCTTTGTTATGTCCGCAAAATTGAAGTCATTACTTGGTAATTAGGTTAACCTGACACCGAAAATCAAACTATAAGTAACAACTAAATTGAGCTCCACATTTAGTAGATCTTAACTAACCAGAAGACAAGGTTTACAATTGTAAAAAAATACATTTTATTTTACGAACCCTATTTTCTAAGATATTGGATGATTATAATTTTTTCTCTTAGAAAAATTTTTAAATAAAGATTTCTTCTCCCTATCCCATCCCAAATTCTGATCAATACTCAGTTAATAGAAATATTAATCAGAATCTTATTTTCAAACATTCTGATTTTCTTAATCACATCAAATATATTTGAGTACATATTCTAAACATATACCACAATATCTACCCATCAAAATGCATATTTTTCCTTTGTGACCTTCACTCATACATGTGGTCCAATCTTCTCTCTATGAAGCAGTCACAATCCCTTCATTTTACCTTTAATTGGCGTCTTAATGCTTTATGGCTTAAAGCATTGAAAGGTTTTTTTTCCACACAAAACCAGCAAACTTCCAAAATGCAAGATGAATCCAAAGCGTATAGATAAGTACCACAAGTTCTTTAAACAAGTTAAGAGACTCAATGTGCCCACCACTTATCGCTGAAAATGGAAAACAAGTATCCCATGATCAGATTTTAATGGGAAGATAGGAAGACAAGATAAAGCTGCTTTGGATGTAAAGCTATGAGAGATCTGCCCATGGACACCCAAGTAAATCACGAATGGGCTTTCACTCTCCCTTCAGTCTGCCTGGCTACTACACTGTTTTCACTATTCATTAAAAAATATTTTTAAAACACAAGACATGAAGACATGGTTGCATTTCTTAATGTAGAGCTTTAGAAATGGTAGCCTGTGTAACTTTGTTGGAGAGTTTGTATTTTTTAAAAAATGAGGTTAGAACCGCTATGGAATCATGGGAACCTAGAGATGACTATGAGTAAACGGAAAGTGTGAGGGGAAAAGTGACAGTGGCCACAGCCACTGGAGCACCAGAGATGGTTACTCCCGCCATACCTGTGTGATGGGTCCACGTGCTCTATTTGCACCAGGTGTCAGTGAGATGATAGGCACGTGGCCAGGGAGAGACGGAGATGGCAGTGGAACCTGAGCTCTTCCTTAAAATAGTTTTTAGCTAGGAATTGACAATAATTGATATGGTAATTGATTCATAGCCTTTCTCTGACTTTCTAACTCTTCAAAGCCAAATTCTTTTTTTTTTAATTAATTATTTTTTATGGTGACATTAGTTAACGAAATCTGATGTTTCAGCTGTACATTTTAACAGTAAGGCATGTGTATATTTACATTGTGTGTTCACTTCCCATAAAGCTGAATTCTTAAAGTTTGATTTTTTCTCAAGTAATTTCGAATGTTTTTTATTGTTTTTTATTTATAGTGCTTCTCACAATGTTAGTATTACAAAGGTAGCAAATGTGCATTTGCTAATATAAACGAGTGCTTATAAATTCATTTGTTGGAAAAATCTAGTGAAGGAAAGGTATGAATTTGCAATTCCAAATGAATGTCTGCCGTGCATTAAACCCAGCCTTTCTTTTCACCTTGCTAGTATATGTTTTATTTGGTGCCTTCTTCTGAAACAGACCAGTTCTTTCCACATTGAGGCTGGTCAAATTCCTTGATGATTTATTTATCCAAGTGCCTAGGAAACAACTTAGCAGCTGCAGAATCTCACACTCTGCCTCAGAACTTACTTGTATCACATGTAGATTCTCATGGCCCTTGAAACTAAAGAACCAACCAAAGGTGGTAAAAGAATTTTTTTTTTTCTCTCAGGTGCATTAGCACCTTAAAGTCAGGAATACACCATTAGGTTTCTCCTGAATTAATATCAGGTTAATAGGATCGAAGTGTTGAGGCTGAGCCTATAGTCAAGTGGTTCTCAAAGTGTAACCCCCAGACTGCAACAGCAGCTGGAAATTTGTTAGAAACGAAAATTCTTAGCCTTGCACCAAACCTGGTGAACCAGAAACTCTGCAGGTTGGGCCCAGCAAATGTAGTTTCATAAGGCCTCAAGGGGATTCTTGTGCTAAAATCTGAGCACCACTGTCATGGCCCACCCTGATGACACGCTGGAATCACTTGGAGAGCTTTAAAAATTCCTGATGCCTATGCGCCACTACTAGAAGTTCTGATTTAATTGGTCTGCAGGACGGCCCCAGAATCTGTGTTTTCTAAAAGCTCCCGAGTGATTCAAATGCAGTGAGAATTGAAAAGCTCAGCGATAGCCCAGTCAAAAATGACTCCCAATTCATCAGTCCCTGGGTATCTATTGTCTATTGCCTAGGCACATACCTTCTACCCATTGGAAGATTAGTATTCTTCGTCCTTCTAAATTATTCTTCCTGTCAATGTTTCATTCCATATTTACGAGCAAGGTTTGTTTTTCCTCAGCACTTTCACTATTTTTTAGCCTTTTCACTTTTAAAAAAGTTTATTGTTTCCACATAATCATACACTTAACACCTTTAGAATTCTCAGTGCTTTTGTGGTTATAAATTGTGACGAGATTAATAATATTTGTCAAATGCCTCAAAATGAAGTACAGACACACCAGACATAACTTTTCCTGCCACTATAGTGGCAGAGATGTTGACCTGCTTCTGTTTTAGGAGATCATTTCGTTCTCATCTCTAAATTTTTCCAGTAGACAAGCTACTTTACATGATTTATTTCTACATTTCTATTGGGAATTAAATTTAGGTAGGACTGTCATACACTTAGGCAGGCCTACTCACATAGACCACTTCTCACCCTAAAGCCCCCACGCAAACTCATTCGGTATTTATGCCGACATCACTCTTCCTCATTGATGTATTTAACAAATAATCATTGAGAAGATATCACACGTTGAATTAAATATAAAGTAACAGTACTGTATTACTCATACCATTGACTAGTTAAACAGATATCAAAAAACGACCACCCATTATAAGCCAGTCTGGTAGAAATTTCATCAAGGAAGAGTTGCACAAAGGATTCTTATTATTGAACTTCAAGGGTGTGGCAATGTATGGAGGCACCGCATGAAGGCACCCACTTTCCATTGCCACAAACTAGGGCAGTGGCTTGGCCTCCTACCCTCTGATGTATAGTCCTAATTCAATTTATCAGATATTTATTAAAAATCCACCAAGTAGTTATTAAGCATTTTTTATGTACAAGGCACGGTACCGCTTCCAAGTTGCTGAACTCAACAGAGTAATACTGACACATTACCACAGACGGGCATCGGTGGCCTCACTGAGATCCAGCCTAAAGCATTCCAATTTCCTGGGCAGCCATACCTGCTTGACCGTGCCTGGGTTGCTGAGTACCATGTGAATAAATGCATTGTCTATTATATCCAGGTTTAACTCTGTGTGGAATAAAGAAATGGAGACATTTTTTATGAAAGGAGTTATTCACTCGCTAATGGTCCAATGAGATTTGGGGAATGTCTGCTTTCTGACTCTCCTTTCTAATGAAAAGTCAAGAGAATGCACGTGGGAAGATTACAGTATGAATTAATATTCGGACTCACTTCAGCACCCGCCCCTCACACCGCCGGTTTCCCAGCGAAGTGGCGCTCCTCGGCCTTCTCAGGAGGTTAGGGTCTACTGAGTGGTTCTGACCCACTGCTTAGCTTTCAGAGGTTACAGGTTGATTGCGTTTGGTGCCCAGAGTTTCGAGAACTCCCAGGACCCTAAAACACTGCATTTGGAAGTTAATACAACTTTACCATGGGGCATGTGGCCAATGCTGAGCCTGGGAGGGAGGGGTGAAGGTGGGTTGTGGGGGAGGGGAAAATGGCCGAGAGGAAATAAGAGCAAATTCCTCTGAAACGATCTGACAGGAAATGACACAGTATCGGCCTCATACCACCCCACTGGCCAACGCTCAGAGAGGGAGCAAGCTGGCGTGAGGGAGAGGTCCTTCCTTAGCACAGAGCAGTGCCAGAGCGCAGTAGGTGAGGATGATGAAAGAATAAAGCATTTCCCATGTGTGTTTTTCATTAGGCCTGTTTTGTTTTTCTTCCAAGTGCTGGGGAAACAGAACAGAAGCCCCGCTTCAACCAGCACCACAGTGGCCGCCACCCCTGGGAATAGCAGCTGCCCAAATAGGAGGGGAGCCCTCCATGGGATTGATTCTAACACCTTCCTAATGGAAATAATGATTTGTAAAGCCCTCTTTATACCCTTTGCTACATAATTAGAAGCCCAAAGAGCAAAAGATTAAAAACGCTCTTTCTGCTAGGAGGATTTTTGAAAATTTGGCAAAACATTAAATGTTCCATTCTCAGAGCCAAACAGGTAGAAGTCTTTGTATAGACCCAGCCTCGGCTGGTCTGGCTGGCCCTTGAATCACTCAACACTTATTACATAGAAATTAACTGGCTTGATGTCAATTAGTGAGAATTTGTTAGCAGACATACCCAATGGGACCTTCTCCTCACCCAATTTGGTGGTTTTTGTGGAAAATATCTAACTAACTTTCATTCAAGCTAACTTAGATAGTGTTAGGTGCCACAAGTTGTGTCAGCCTCCTTTATGGGGGGGATGCGTGTATCTGTGTGCATTTGTGTGTGTGTTTAGGGCCAGGGTTGAACAATTTTTACCTCTCTCACAGAGAAGATAATTAAGAGGAAGCTCAAAAGGAGGCTAGCTGGAAAATTCTCTCCTGTCCTAAGAAATAACCAATCCAAAACGCCTGTTGTTAAATGGGTCATAAAAGCTCTGGGAAATCAATATTTGACTTTCTGTTTTGGGAATGGTGGCTGCTACATGCAGTTTTAGATCAATCTGCTATAGTCATTGTACCCTGAGACCCAAATAATTCCTCTGTTAACTCTGGACACTTTCGAAAGTGGAGATCTCACTTGTTTACCTTTTTATAAGTAATTGCCCCACTTCACTCCATCCCAGTCTTAGATAGCTCACGTAAAATAAACCACATGATAAATAAAATAAGGACTCATTTTATTAAATATTTAGGAGAAGCACTCGGGTGACCTGAAAATGTAATTAAACCTCTAAATAAGCAGGTTACTGGCTGAAAAGCGAGATTGATGGATGAACCCCTTCAGCTACAAGGGATTGCTTAATGGACTGAACGACAATCCTGGACTCTCTCCACCTTGGAATCACAGGTCCAGAATCTGGCAGGCTCCATGCCACCATGTCCCCTCCTAAGATAAATGAAGCTCCACCAGGCTGCTGTGAGGAGACCGCAGAGGTGAGGCCTGAGGCTGCGTGTGGGCTCGCAGATGTGTGACACGCCTCGTGAAAACAGCCTAAGACAACCAGAGCCGTGTTTCTGGGGCTCCTTCTGCCTTCCATCCAAAAGGCCTAAAGAACATGTTAGTCTCGAAACATTAAATTTGTTTCTGAATTTTTGAAAAGAAGATATGAATTGCAAAATGAAGAGCTGAAAATGAAGTTAAGCCTCAGTAGGACAAAATAAGCTAAAATAATGAAAAATTACTTGTGGTTATTGTACTCCTACCAACTCCCCTCCATTCCCGCTCAAAAAAAAGAGGCCGGAATCTAGCTCCTTCTTTGACAAGTATGACGAACTTTCTGACGCTGGGCTTTTGAACTTTTTTTTCTCCCGAAGGTGGTCTTGGTGAAGTTTTGGTAGCATAAATTTTGGCCTCGATTCTATTAAGTTGATATATTTCAAGTTTAAATATTTGGAACATTTTGAATTTATCATCTTGGTTTTCTGCTTTGTTTAATTTATAAACTGAAATTAAATGAGCCATTCCCTGTAGCGCTGTGTGACACTTCCAGAAATTGACAATGTCAAAATGTAATGTCTTTTCTTTGATACTGATAGGGGTTCTGTAACCTACATGATCAATGCAATTTATCATAAGCTGGAAGCAGCAGCCCTGACTCCAGAGCAGAGTGGCCAAGTTGCAGCTATCTTAGTTTGCTGCTGTTGGTCATCCAGGCCTCTTTGCTCTCAAGACTAAAGATCAGTTCTTAAGTCAGTATCTCACTGGTCAATTCACTCCCAGTTCGGTTTGGTTCACAGCACTTACTGTCAACCCAGGGAAGATAACCTAATGGATGAAACTTAATTTTCCAATCTAGTTTTATGGAACAAAGCACCACTGTCTCTCAAACTAGGAAAGGCAGAATTCTGTCCTCTTCACACTTTTGGAAAAGAGCAAGGGTAGAGTCCTTATTCCTTTCTAAATCCATGAAAGGCACATCCTGCAGGTCATAACCACTTAGGAGTTTAGTTAGTGAATAAACTGTAGTTTACTTCTTGGTGATGATACATGATGTGAAAAAAATAGATCTAGGACACATGGGCCATTTTCTAGCCATGTATTATACTTGGAATAGAGCAAAGGATTACTTTTATTCTCAAATCAATTTATCCTCCCAGAGCTCATCATCAGTTAGATTAGTATTTCCCAGAGTACCCAATCTCTTTCGATTGGAATAACCCGCCCTTTCACTTAGCTCCCCAGATTCCCATCTTATTCATCTTGGTTCTGTGTCCTTTATTTATTCCATTATGAGCTATGGGAGAATGACTTGGCTCTAGAATCAACTTAAGAATGATCATTGTGGTCTTAACTTCAATAACTACCCCAGGCTATTTATGAAGTGTACCTTCTCCCTGATATTTGTCCTCAGGTAGACCCAGCAGGGATAGTGGGTAAAGCTACCCTTTAAAAAACAACAAAAAGAAAAAATAAAAATAAAAAATAAAAACGAGACAAAATAACGACAACAATAACAACAAAAAGACCTGAAGAGATCAGGAACTGGACAAATAAGAGTCTGGTTTCCTATGAATTAGTTCCAATACCGATCAAAATGGAGCCCTTTAAGTGAAGAGACTGTTTGAATGCTGCAAATATCTTTTGCAGTATTATTCGGTTATTACCCAATGCATATAGTGATAGAAAATAGGCCAGAGACTATTTGGAAAAAGAGTAATTCCTTGTATCTTCATTTTCTTAGTCTTATTTCCTGAAGTTTAGCAAATAATGAACTTTTAATATCATGAGTACACGAACAACTTGACATTTCAGCACCTATAATTACATGCTCTTCTTCTAAACGGGTGTTCACCTATATACCATTGTCTGGAAAGGGCACAATGTTGACTGGGAACTTAGTCCAGATTTTCAATTGTGCTTCTCACATGTGTGTTACTAGATTGATGCTTCAACAGCCTTAGAGATGATAGAGTATCGTGGTTCAGACCATAGATTCTAGAACCAGACTGCCTGGGCCTGAATTCCAGCTCTACTCCTTATTAGCTGGTGCATCATTGGAAAGTTAGGTAGCCTTTCTGTGCCTCGGTTTTCTCATCTGTAAAAGAGTTTTAATAATAGTGTAATCTCATAAAGTTGTAAGGATTAAAAGAGTTAATGTAGATCATAAGCTTAGCTTGGTAGTCGTCACATAGGAAGTGTGTTTTCTGTAAGCATTAGCTGTCATTATTACTATCTCAAGCTGCTAGGCACTATTCTCTGAAGCAGAAGACAGCTGTGGAGGGAGTTGAGGAGAGGTCCGCTTCAGCAATGACGGTTACAATGGCTACTGTGCAGAGCAGGAAGTGAGGCTTCTGAATGCTCCTCTCTACCTGAACTCCCTTCCCACAGTCCCCTCCTCATAGCAGTTGCTCACTTCAGCTTCCAAAAAGTTCTCAGTTCTTCCCTTTCTGGCCAGGGTCCTCTCACCTCCTCTCCAGTCTCCATTCTTTTGTTTTGTTTTTTTTTGTTTGTTTGTTTGTTTCCAGGCAGCTTCATATTCCTGCATATGTAAAACCAGAAAGCCTCTCAGTGTCTCCGGGTTTGTCTCTACCCATCATCCCATCCTATCCATTACTCCTAGTACAAAAGCATCCCCCTTAGGAGACAGAAGGGAGAGAAAGACTGTGAATAATTATACTTTTAATATTTTTTATCTCTTTCAAAGTAAATAACTTTCTAAAATACATAAATATGATCCTATGAATCTTCTACTCTGAAGGCAATGCCTAGAGTCTAGTCATTGGCATATATTGCAGTGGCAAATTTATTTTTTTAAAATATACTATTTGCTGTCAAGCACACAGGCAGCATGATAGAATCATTACTTTATTATTATTTGCTGTTTTTAAATTACTATAGCAATCTGCATTAAGAGACCTACCAAAGTCTATATTTCTCTTTTTACCTAACCGTCAGAAAGGATTAAAATTAATTTCAAATCATTTCTGAAAAAGAACATTCAGTATTTCCTTGTTATTCACTACTTAGGTGACAAAGACAAATTTTATTTTGAAATATTATGTGACATTACCTGATACCGTTTTGCTACAAAGGAAAAAAAGTACACCTATTTTTCTGTTTAATGAACTAAGATAACTGAAAGCTATGGTACTCGATACATCTTGTGGCTTTTATGATCTTGTCCAATTTTGCATGATTCATAACTTACAACTCAAACAGAGAAGGCAGGGATGAGCATGAGTGGAAATTACAAACCTCTTGGGTAGTACTTTTGAGAGTATAGGCTTAATAATAATTAAGATGAGAAGGTCCAAGCTCTTCTTCAAGTGTGAAACAGACTGACAGCAAAGACATGTTTGTTCCACCTCCATCACTGAGAAAGAGGAAAAGTCTGCAAAACCCTCTAAGGCTGGCAAAGTCGGCATTTGCTGCCCTCTCCTCATTGCTTTTTTCTAATTTCTGTCTTTCTGTAAATGGCAGCCCATATTCTTATCTCCAATCTCTTCCATGGTTCCTTCTTTTGTCATAATGGCTGTGATGGTCAGCTGCCCACAAAAAAATTGTGCTTGCCATTTCACAGTGCCCTGGAAAATGTCTGTTCAGGGTCTACGTTTCCTGCCCCACCTATATCTGGGCAGAGCCATGGAGTTTTCTTATCAGTGGTCTGTGAATGATGAGGTGTGCCCATTCTTGGCCAAAGAGTTTAAGAAACCTTCATGTTCCCTCTTTCCACTTCTGCCAGTGAGAGCAGAGGACTCGAACCCTTAAGATGCTAGAGTCACAATGTGGAAGGAGTCTGGGTGTCTGAAGTTCCATATGGAGCAAAGTCATCCACTCACCAAGATGCTCATCTTGTATGTTTTGTATGTTTTATGATTAAGAGATAAGTAGCTGTTGTGTTAAACCATTGAAGTTTTAATTAAGGGCAATTGAATATTTGGACTAGACTCCTAGTCAACATTATACCTTTTTACATACAGTACTCTACAGGTTTGTGTGAGCATTATGCCAGCCTGGGTAATAAACTCGGGCCTCTATTTCATTCTCAGTTGGCTGAACACTAATGCCCAGGGGTAAGTTGGGAGATTATGACTAATCTTTCTCCTGATAGAAGGATTTCAATTTTACTTGGGGAAACTGCTCACCCTTTTTTTCTGAAGAGGACACTGTGTGTGTGGCTGTACATGCTGAGTACATGGGATTTACTTTGCCTCCTATCAGCATGACAAGGAGAAAATAGTGCTGGTCAGAGTCAGAGTTCCTGGGCCTGAGTCCTAATAACTTAATGCTTAGCTGATCCTAAGCAGATCACTTCCTGAGCCATAATTTTCTCATCAGGAAAATGAAGGGCAAGATTGTATTGTTATGTTTAAGACTTTGGAACTTCACAATGCCCAGTCTGTGATTTACAAGATCTTGACAAATTCTTTACCCTTTTCAAGCCTTGGTTTCCCATCTGTGAGACATGGATGAGCACATCTTTCTCACAGACTTGTTGACTCATTCATTCATTCACTCATTGATTTATTCATTCATTCAAAAAGTATTTACTGAGAACCTATGCTGTGCCAAACGCAATTCTCAGTTTGTTTACAGGAGATGCAGCTGTGAAGAAGACAAGGCCCCGTCCTTATAAAGCTTGTATTTAAGGGGATATGGTGAGTAATAAGCAATAAATAGACCTGCATTCTGCTAGTGTGGTGAGGATGAAACAAGCTAATATCTTTAAATTACTTATGCAATGCCTGATACATGGTAAACACTGAGAAATGGGAGCTGTTATTAATATTAACTATAAATATAAAAATGCGTAGACTAGCAATTTCAATAGCAACCAGTAGGGCTATTGTAAGGGTAAGATGAAGCATGTGTTTATGACTTATTATTATCTACTTACTAGATGATTAACTGAAGAAATATAAAGAAAGATATGTTAAGGTCCTCCTCACCATTTCAGTGAGGTTGGGACATATTCTGTTGGCAGCAGCTGTTTGCATCTTGAGAGCAGAGAAACCACAGCCACAATCCACCCCTGATCTTCCCGTGCCAATCTGTGTAATTTTGCTGGAAAGCCTTGGAGGGAATATATCTGCTCTCAAGCAGAAATCATTTCACTTTTGTTAAACTGAATGAGAGAAACCAGGGACCCTCAAATGGCTTCCACATTCTGTCATTGGCGCACAGGAGGAGACCAGTCCCTGGACCCTAAGTAGAGGACCTGACCTGGCGTGCACCAATGTTCATCTGTTGGAGACTGTCCCTCAAAACCCGGTTGTGAAATAACTCTGTGCACTGGCCCTTAGTAAAAAATCCAGTTTATGAACATGATAAGAGGCATGTGTTAGACCAGATAGAAATATGTGCAAGAAATTCTTACCCTGTGATTTTCCTACAAGCAGGTAAGAAGAGCACACTGTTAGCTGATAGTTTGAGTTACATAAGTATGGTGACTATAAAATTTATCAGCCAATCTGGGACACTTTTGAGAGTGAAAGTGGACAGTATTAATAATTATACCAGAGCAGCAAGAGTAAATTGGGACTGTCCTAGGAGACAAAACTGTACACGTGTTCACCCTGGGCATAGATACTTAGAAATATAGTTTTTATTGATTTTTAATGCTTAAGTTTCTTTCAGAGAAGGACAGAACAGTGTCTATAAAAATGTCTCGGGGTAACAATACACTAGTTTTTCTAGTGACAACAACATGCCAAATGTTCAGGATCTTCTTTGCATTATGTGAAAGCACTTGTACTAGGCCTTATAGGGGCCACGAAGTTGCCCAAGACATGATCCCAGGCCTCGGGAAACTTGTAATTTAGCTGAAGAGAGAAGTTGTGTAAGATCAGCCTCGAGGCAGAGTGTGATGATGCTGTGTGGGAGCTGGCAGGTGCTCAGAGCTGGCAGGTGTCACTTATGTGGGAATCCAAGAAGGCTGCATGGAGGAAATGGCACTTGAATTGGCCTTTTCAGTTTGGGTGAATGAAGCTTGTGCAGAAAGCGGTGAGAGATATATTCATGTGGTGGGAGATATGAACAAAGGCTCGTAGACCAAAAGCCATGGTTGAGTTTAGGGAGCGGTGAGCAGCTGTGTGTTGTGGGATGGAAGTGTTTGCGGATGAGAAAGAAGGTGGAAATGTGGGTCAGGGATAGATGGTGGAGGGTTGTGAATGCCACAGCCTGGCATGTGAAGTGTTTGGACTGCTTCCCATTCCATGGATCTCAGAGGAGGGGCGAGGAAAGTCCTGCTACACTGCCCAGGGAAGATCTTATGCCCAAGCAGACTGTGTGGCCAGGTTTTCAGGTTGGCATCCATCTTAGTGGGACTAAGGACTAATTTTTAGTCCAGACATAACATTAAAAACAGGTCATTTTCCTCTAAATGTGCTGGCCTATACACAAGGATGCAAATATGGTGAGTGGAAAATAATACAAGAAAAAAGCCTTTGGATGCTTTGGATCCTCTGAAGATCTGGTGGTGGAAAAAAAGAAGTTCTAACCTAAGAGTGGAGTTAATGACCACAATTTACTATTTCTCACCAATAGCACAGGGATTGGCACCTAATGTTGGCAGAGAAGTAGTATGCTCACAATGTCTCCAGTAGGGTCCCCTGGAAGCTGAGTTGAAAAAATACAAAACTCTCATCAATGGGATTGAAACAGCAACGAATTGATGGTGTCCTGTTGCCTCAGGTCATTGCAGAGTGGTGGACACGGTACCCTCTCTCTTATGGGACTAGCTATATCTGATCCTAGCTCTATAAGAAGGGGCCAGGTGTCTTTGGTTGGTTGTCCTGGAAACAGACTTAGAGATATTGATTTGCATGAAGGAAGTTTATTGGAGTGTGTCATTAGATCATCACCTGCGAAGGAGCAAGAGCAGCAGCATCGGGTAGAGGGAGAAGCTGAATAGCAATGCAGTCACTAAAAGGCCTCAATGGTTCCCACTGAGAGCTCTAGACTGGCATGACCTTTCAAAATTGTCCCAGGTTGATGAAAGGGAGTCAAGCTTTCGATCCACCCCCTCCTTAGCTTCATAGACTAGTCATTCATGCAGGGTGCTCCAGAGAGTGACCTTGGACAAGGTGACTCTCTTTAACTGAGGGCAATGCCAGGAGAATTAAGACTCATTTATGTCTTCATTTATAATATATACAGCACTTAAAAATATTTAGACGCCATCACTTTGAAAGCATTCTATAATTGAAGGTTCTTCCAAGTCACAAAAGCCTTTTCAAGCCTTTGTCAAGGTGCCTCCAATGTCATTTTTCTAATATATTAAAGCCAATTGGATGGTTTTGGAAATAAGTTTTGCGTAAATTAGCTAGAGAAGTGTTTCCTTAACTTGCCTCATTATAAAATTTGCTTCTTAGATTCTGATTCATCAAGTTTTGGTTAGAACCTGGGAAGCTGTATTTTAAATAAGTATCTCAGGGTGTTCTAATATAGGCGGTTCATGGGCTGCACTTCGAGAAACACAGGATTAGATGATATTGAAGTTCTTTCTTTCCCCTCTACATAAGTCTCAATTAGACCCAAAGAATATAGAATGAGTAAAAGTGTATTTATATCAACCCATATGTGCACATATATGTAGTTGACAGGTATTATATACTATGATGAGAGGCTTAGAGAAAAATTCCTTTGTAAAAAAAAAAGTACGATTTCCTTATACAGAAAGGATTTATGGTGATTTTTCTCATTCTTACTCATTTCTTTCAAGGTGAGATTTAATTTTCCATGACAATCACTTCATCAAATGATACACACTCACAAACACATAATTTTCTTTTGAAAAATTCAATAATATTGTTCACCTCCAGGGCCTTTTCTTTTCAGTGGAATGATTTGTATAATTTCACACCTTAGCTGCATTCTTTGAATTCTTATTGATAATCGTGCACGATTTGTTATGAGGACAACACACATCAATAGGAGCATTAAGTACTACAAATTATAAACTTAAACAAAAGAAAACAATTGTCTATCTCTGGTAGCTGATCTGGCAAACAAATTTTATACACTACTTCTTTGGGCTTGAAAATTAAAACAGGTTTTAATCACTTATTCAATCATTTTGAAACAGATTTAAGTATGGCTTTTATTTAATTATTTGATTTTGAAATTATAATATTCTAATTAAATAAAAATATTTTAAAAGACCACTACATCTTGCTCTCCAATTTTCAAAGTATATAGTTGCTACAGTAGGAGGCTATTAATGACTTTTTGCTAATTCATAGACTCTCTCATCTCCCCTGACAGCCAATAACCTCTTGGTTTGTAACAAAGATTTAATGAACAAATTCAAGAGTACTGTGGTATTTTAAGATGAAAGGTTTAAAAAATACACCACAAGCCATTTACTAGTAGGCAATATATATTATCATGAGTAATTAAAACTACATTACCCTTGTCAAAATAAATGAAAAAGTGAGTCTTATGGTGTAGTACTTGTATTTTATCATGTTTGTTTCTCATCCGCCTATCGGGGTGTATCATGGGGTCTCCCATTGCAGTTTCTGCATAGCCTGGTAGTAATATTAGAGAACAGTATGAAAGAGTATGATAAATTCATCCCTTGTTTATGCACCAGCGATCCACTGTGCAAAATCTTGTAATCTGAAGTGGGTCTCCCCATTGTCATTAGTGAATAAGCAAAGTTCTGTTTTCTTTATCATTTCAGAAAAATGTTCTAATTTCTACTCTTTACTTTCCTCTCTAATTTCCAGTATACATATACTACTATGGTTCATGAAATATTTTCCTGAAATTGATGGTGATGAAATGGAGACAAAGAATATGGTAACCAGTCTTTCCTTTCTATAGTCATTCTGCCTACTTATTTGACAAACAATTATTGAGTACCTACCATGTGCCAAATGCTGGGTAGGCAACAGGGAGAGAAGATCAAAATCAATGATAGTTCCTGCCCTCTAGGAATTCACATTCTATTTGGTGAGACCAATGCATAAACAAACTAATTAAAATAGAAAGTGGCAATGATATTTACACGTATCTCATATACAAGGCACACACATGACACACACTTGACACATGCACATGGCAATGCTAAAGAAGTGCATGGAGCATCTAACTCAGAGGATGTCTGTCCATAAGGCTTTGTGATGTAACAGCCACTGAGTTGGGACTTAAAGCACGAGAAGAGAACAAAGAACAAAGAACATTCCAAGGGGAGAGAACCTAAAAGAAATGGCTTGTGGGTTTGGGGTGAGGTAGGCCCAGTGGCCCAATATAAAGGGAATGGGGAAGAGAGAGATAGTGTTGAAGAATGAGAAAAGATTCATGTTATGGATTGAATTGTGCTCTCCTCAAATTCATATGTTGAAGCCCCAACTCTCGATGTGACTGTATTTAGAGACAGAGCTTTTATGTAGGTAAATAAAGTTAAATGAGGTCATAAAAATGGGGTTCTTATCCAATAGGGCTGGTGTCCTTATAAGAAGAGGAAGAAATAGCAGAGTTCTCTCTCTCTTCAAGTGCACAAAAAAGAGGTCATATGAACACACAGTGAGATGCTCGCCGCCTACCAACCAAGAGAAGAGGCTTCAGAATTGCCATCATTTTGATCTTGAACTTCCCAACAACCAGAACTGTAAGAAAATTAATTTCTGTTTTGTCATGCCAGGCTGAGAAGACCAATACACTCCATGAAGCAGGATTAAAAGGGCTTTTGTCTGCAGTGCTAAGGAGTTTAGACTAGAAGTGATAGATGGCTACTCAGCATAGCAGTATCATGACCAGATTTGGGATTTTGAAGACTGCTGTGGGGCAGCAAGGAGGGTGGGTGGGAGGAAAGATAGGCTGAAGCCATAAACATGCAGGTAACAAAAGCAGGAGGACAGATCAAAGAGCTCTGTCCCAGGAACCAGCAAGAGGCCTATATTTTAGTCCAGCTATTTCACTCCCAGCTACTTGGTCTTAGAATGGTCACTTTACCTTTCTGGGTCCCTGTTTTCATTCCTATAAAATGAAGAGAATTGATGAAAGCGTGGTTACTATAATACTATAACTTCCTAGCGGACATCTCTCTTTGAAAGCTCTCTTCTGTTCCCACACCATGTTTTGACCTCACAACCACGCCTCACAGGTTAGAGCTGATTGGATCAAAGTGGTCCCCTGGCTCAGACTGTATCATTCTGGCTCTTTTGTTTTCAAAACTTGGGGCTCAGAGTCAGTCTAGGTATTGGTAACCAAGTCACATTAATAGCAAGAGAAAGTTTTAAAAATTCCTATGCCTGCATCCCCAGAGCAGCCCGTGTTCTGTCTCTTTCTGACACATGATTATTCAGCTTTTCCTTGATTATCTTTGAGTTCTCACTTTCATATACGTAAAATAAATTTTTTTCCCTTAGGTTCGTTTAAGTCAGTTTCCACTGTTTATAACCGAAATGTATCCTCCAAACTACTTTGTAATATAACGTTTGATGAGTCTGAGACAAGAACATAATACCCATTTGTGGTATAGGGCCAGCCATATCCAACCTAGGATAGCAGGGAGTTTGTTAGGATACTGTAAGATCCTCATTCCTCCTATAAGAACTCATCATTAATCTGATGTATCTGAATTTTCCCCTATAATAGTCATGCCTATAGATAAGGATTTTTCCACGAGCTCACAGTCAAAAAAGGTCTTGGATTATCAGATATACTACTAATTCACCTATTGGTAGCTATAGATATTTTTGAAGGGGGAAAATTTTGAGGATCTAGATCAAAAAAGCCAACAGGACAGAAATGAGATTCAGGGCTGCTGGTGATAATGATGGAGTCCAAATGACGCTGGAGGTGGGAAGGCCGCACCATCAGTGGAACCACCCACTGCATACTCCGCAATTTTATTATGGGTCAACTTTGGGCTTGTAAGTCTGCAAGAGTCTAGATTGAATCTTATTCCTGATCTCCATGTCCTTTCTAAGCTGTATGAGTAGGGGACCCTCTGGAAAGCCTAACTGAATAGGTTCTGGGTAGGGTCTTGGGAGGAGCATGAGCTTTAGGTCAGAGACCCGAGTCCCAGTGCTGGCTCTATCATTTGCTGACCCCCAAACTATTTACCTTCTTGAACTTCACTTCCATTTCTTATAGGATGGCTATGAGCAGAAATTAAGTAAAATGCCACAAAGAAAAATGTTTAGTAAATGTCGACATTGATAGAAAGGAAAAATATCTATAGGTACCAAAATGAAATATTTCCACAGGTAGAAAACCTTTATCAAGATGCTGTTAAATGAGAACAAATTAAGAAGTTTGTATAACACAGAGTTGTTAGATTTGTGTTTTGCTCCAAACTGTAATTTCAAGAATTCATCTAATAATAGGCATGATTACTCAGAAAACCTTTCAAACTGCTACATTATTATTTTTGTGTCTCTGCCTATAAGCACCATACTGGTCATTTTAGCAAGGTAGCTCTGGTTGGAAATCCAGAGTGTATGTTAGAATTCATCACCTGCTGTGTACTCTGGAGCAGATGGTTGACCTCTCTGTGCTGTAGCTTCTTCATCATGTCAGAAGACAAACTCAAGCTTGCTTATGTTTTCTTCCTGGGAAATAATTAATAAAAGAATTAATAAAAATGATAATTAAGCACTTTTCTGCCAATCAGATGCTAAGTAATTCAGTTATATATACATATTAACTGTGTAGTATTTTTAATCACTCTGAGAAATAGACACCTCCTCATCTGAGCTGATTAAAATGTATGCCAACAGAAAAGAAAAACATGATTATGTTCATTTCACCCTTAACTTGGTTCCACAAGCAAGAGAGTGGACTGTTTACAAACATGTGTGAGTTCATTGGTGTAGACACTTATCTTCATTTAAAGATAGTACTGTGTGCAGTGGATAACCTTAAAATCATGGTCAGCCTCGTGCTTTGGAATTAAAATTTTGTATAGTCTATGGCTATGCTACCCGATCAAGCCCGATCAAGCTATGCTACCTGAACAAGCCCGATTCCATCTGATTTTGGAAGCTAAGCAGGGTTGGGCCTGGTTAGTACTTGGATGGGAGACCACCTATGAAGACCAGGTGCTATAGGCATAAAAAATAAATAAAAAAATAAAAAGTTGTAAACTGACAAGTTCCTTGCAATCTATGAGGTCAACCAAGGGTTGCCTCGTCTAAAAAAAAAAAAAATTGTATAACTTTTCAGTGTTTAAGGAAGAATGTACTGGCAAAAATGGGAGTTACTCATTTGTGAAACGTGATTGCATACCAGTGCTGCTGCTGCAAAATGCTCATCCGCCCCCAGTTTCTCTCAGTCTGATTGACAAAGTCAAGTTTATCTTGAGCCTCAAAGTCTTTGCTGACATTGTGTTGGATGGACGCACTAGTGACAACAACCATCCAGGCTCTTCAGCGTTGCTGAGTTGGCCCATGGTGCCCACCTCAGTCCTTGTCAAATAGTCCTGCACACCCAGCAGCCATCACAGAAGTGGGTATCAAACCTACACAGCACTTCATGTGTCCTTAGAAGAGAGAGACAGCCCTGAGTAACTCATACCACATCAGGATACAGAGGCAGTTAGGGTTCAGTACTTCTGTGTCTCTGTTGATCTAATAATGATCTTAGAGTCTAGTAGGAAAAGCTGGGCTCACTTCTTAAATGGACTTGAGTGCAAATCCTAACTCAAGTCACTAATTCCACTAATGCATTACATGATCATGAGCAAATTGCTCCATCTTTCTGAGCCTCAGTTTCCTCACCAGTAAGATAGATAGTTGAAAACAGAGTTGTATTAGATAAAATGCCTGGCCCAAATTAAGGAACTTAATAAGTGCCTTCTCATTAATTATAAAACCATTAGATGTATTCATGGTTACGTACAGTTGCTAAGTGGGTTTTTTCCATGAAGCAAGTGACATTAACCATAATAAAAAATTCTCCTTTATTGACGAACAGAGATTCACTAACATAGACAATGAGAGCATATTTGGGGAATGATCCTTGCTAAGCCTACTTTGATGTTTTTGTTATAAAAGAGCAAAGCCAGATGGAAGTGATGAAATGGCTAAGCTGGGTGAGACAGAGGTATGTTTTCCAATAGATTTTACTCACAGAAATATTCTTCACCTTTCCTGAGTTACAGAAGAGTGCTTTTACTCAAAGTCTCAGATCACAGAGCCCCTATCCAGACCCTAAAAGTCCTTTAGCGAAATCTGACTTTGAGTTAAAAGGAAAAATGGCTTCTGAGCATCTGCTTTGGAGGCCTCAGATAACACTTCTGCTTATCAAGCCTTGATCAGAGAGGATGCCAGAAACACATGGAAAGGTCTCACTCCCCTGACCTTCTCCCCATAATATTTGGAAACGAGAGGACTCAGGGCACTTTAGGAAGGGCCTGGAAAAGAGTTAGTGTGCCTAAGTTCAGTTCCACACACATTTATCAAACCTTTCCCTAATGCCAGACATGCCGGGAGCTGGGGTGGAATTAGGAACATCACAGAGACCAGAAGGCACTTAGCCTCTTGAGCCAGAATTGCTTCAGAGTACCAGCATCTTGATAATCACATTCACTCATTTGATTTGCACATTATGGTCTCTTTATATGTTGCACAGCTGGTCCAATGACAATATAGGCATTATTATTATTTGTTGTTTTATGTGCAAGAGCTCACAGTGTTCTAAGACTATATAGAATATAATCACGGTAGTTTTAAATTCAATATTGCCTCAGATCTGAGACCTCAGTTGCCCACTTTAAAAACGGTCTAAGGTATGCAATAAATCATGCTGGGAGGATGATACATAGCAGAAATTCATAATATCTGAATCCAAGGACTGATCGGAAGAATAAATGAAATGATTCATGAAAAACACCTAATTCAGAGCCTGGCCTATTTTGGGTCCCTCGATTCATATTGGGCATCATTAAGATTTGAATCATAGCAAATTGTTGCTCCAAACAGGCCAGTGGCATCATGAATATGTTTAGGAAATAACCAGTAATATTATAGAATCCCTGAGTTGGAAAGGATTTTGAAAGTTCATCCAGTCTCTCCTTATAGCTAATCTAAATCTCTCAGCCTTACTTGTAAGCCCAGTTTTCTTGCTCTATCTAAGCATGTTCAATATGAATAAATTTTTGATTTTACTCTTCATGAGTGCCTAAAATCAGAATTATACCTAATATTATTTATTTATTTTTAAAAATAAGCTGCATGTGCTAGCCAGGGAGAGATGTTTTTCCTCTAACTTTACAGTCAAACTTCAAACAGAAAGTGTCCTTATTGAAAGACTGGCCAGATGCAGGTATATATCTCTGGGAGTTGTCCTGGTTTCTTTTTAAATTAGGCAGTGAAAATACTTCTTGACACACACACATAAGATTTGTGGCAAAAACACCTTTCTTTCATGTAACTGATTTTCCTTTAATCCCAACCTTAATGTATATCATTCTTGATGCATAATCTCAAATGGGCTTTGAACTAGCAAACACTAACTTTGAATAATGAAGAAATAAATGACAGTTTACTTTATAGCTGGGTTCAGGATACGTGGGTTTGAGGGGCAATGGCGGTATAACTATTCACCTTTCACCTTGGCACAAGCAGGTAAAGTACTAAAAGGAAGTGATTAGAAAGAGGTGGCAATAAGTTAAAACCCAGAAGCCGAGTGTTCTCCATGCATTTGCATTCCTTGGCTTTTAAGACAGTGTTTAAAATAAAAAATCATCACCAAGACAGAAAAACTGCTATAGTTACATCACGGCACACTGAGTTGCAAACCTTTTAATGAAAGACATAATTCTTGCATGTCTACATCATACTGTATTCTCATGCAAAACACTTTAATGCCTGGTGTAAATTACTTTAGACTTTCTTAGTATGTATTGCATTTTTTAATCGTGGATGTTCAGTTCTATTTCCCATTTGGAGTCCAGGAGAGCCGTATTCAGATAAAGTCAGGTGAGTTCCACACTTGCAGCCTCCCCTTTTCTGGTCCTGCTCTCCCCACTGGCCCCTTCCGTTTCTCCTCACCCATTTACTACCTACATACCCCCTCCCATCTCTAGGATAACTGCAGTTCCAGGTACATCCTCAGTGGGAGGGAATACTCTGGTGCAGGGTTAGAAAAGTCAACAAACACAGCTTTTCCATGGACCAGAGGTTAGGCCAGGGATCCCCAGAAATCCTCCCCCCCACCCTGCACCAGGTCCATCTGCCGAAAGTGAAGCTTGCCTTGCAGAATGTGTTGGAATGGTCGCAAAGAACTTCTTCATACCCATCTATATTCTGAGAAAGACACTGAAGAAATTTTTAATATTCATGTGAAATGACTGGGCCAGGGTAGGTACACAGAATGTATGTGCTGCTTGCCCAACTCTGCACTGTTGCAGTGGTCATCTCTCTAAACCAGTGAGTCCCAACCTTTTTGGCACCAGGGACCAGTGCTCCTACGAGAATCTAATGCCTGATGATCTGAGATGGAGCTGAGGCAGTGATGCTAGCGCTGGGGAACGGCTGCAAATACAGACGAACCTTCGCTAGTCACCCGCTGCTCACCTCCTGCTGTGCGGCCCAGTTCCTAACAGGCCACGGACCTGTACCAGTCCACTGTCCGGGGGTTGGGGACCCTTGCTCTAAAGCACCAAGTAGACCAAACCTTTCTTGGCACATGTCTCTCAACTCACACTTCTCCCTCTAAGGCAGAATTATTCATATATATCCCTATAACACTGTCCATATGCCTTTACTGTATGGTCTCAGCGTTGTATTATATTATATTGGCTTTATTTGGCTAACGACCTCTTCCTTGACAATCTGTAAGCAAGTGTGGAGTCCACATTCATTCATCTAAGAACTGCGGGGCATAGCACAACGCTGGTATGTAATATAGTAGGTGATCGGTCAAAGTTTTCTGAATAAATAAATAATATGTCTTAAGGAGAAAGATGTCATATTTATACACTGCCATTTAAATCATGTATATTTTCATTTCACAGTCTCCAAATTGTGTAATGAAAGTAGGAAAGACTGTGATGGTGACAGAATTCTGTATTCTGTAGTCTGGAAAATGTGAAACGATGGTAAAACATTGACTATGTTTACCCATTATTAATTCAGGAGACTGGCAACATGGCTGTATTTGAGGGGTTTTGTTTTTGTTTTTGTTTTTCAGCAGTGGGGAGTGAAAACGTAATATATCCTCTGCAGGATTCCCCCTTTTTTTCCTGATGGAAAAAAATGCAGCTTTTACTTATTTATCTATAACCTTTGCAGGGCTCTATTTTTTCAGCTGGCTTTTCCTATCCAGGTTCAGGGCCTAAGCAGGGGATTGGTCCAAGGTTAGCTAGAGTGCTGGATGAGATGAGTGTTGGCATCTGTCCCTGTGACTATTGATTCTGGGGCTATGCCAGGTCCCTGGGGATTGGAAAGATTCCCTATCTGAGGCTACTTGGCTCCAAAAACCCTTCCTCCAGCCCCTGCCAACTAAAACACAGTAGGAGCAAATGTTGTGTGGCAACTGGGTATAAACACAACAGTTGGAATGCTTCAGAAAGAAGTTTGGATTTCCTGGTTAAGTGTATTCAATGTTAAAACAACAATAACAGTGTTAAAAACACATTTGGGGATTGTTAGAATGTCTTACCCACTGATTCTCATTATTACTCTTAGGGACTCATTGGATACACTGGTATCTCCAAGAAGTATTTCTTTAAGTATTATCTTGCAGATAAAGATGAGGTAAAGTGAAGGAATGGATTAAAACAGACCCCCCGCCCCTGCCCTACCCAAATAAGGCAAGTGCAATGTTTATTCAACCAATGTCTTTCCTGTGAGTGGAATAGTGAAAGGGGAATAAAGAGACATGGGTTCTGCTTTTGGCTGTGACTCCTACAGGCACTGAGATGTTAGGTAAATCTTGTCTCTGGCCCTTAGTTTCTTCATCTCTAAAGTGGGCAGGTTACATATAGGAATCTCTGAAGTGCCTTCTAGCACTGAAGCTTGGTGAGCATTGGGACCCTCTGAAATTGAGCAAATATCCTCAGCCCAGCATGCTTTGTGCTTGAGTAGAGAGCAAAGGCTCTTTTAATTTATTTATTTTTATTTATTTTTACTTTTTTTTAGGCGAGGCAATCCTTGGTTGACCTCACAGATTGCAAGGACCTTGTCAGCTTACGATCCCTTATTTTTTTATGCCTACAGACCTGGTCTTCCTAGGTGGTTTCCCATCCAAGTACTAACCAGGCCTGACCCTACTTAGCTTCCGAGATCAGATGGGATCGGGCTTGTTCAGGGTAGCATGGCCATAGACGCAAAGGCTCTTAGTTTTTAAATTACAGCTTTGGTGTTGGCATGAG
Organism: Pteropus vampyrus; assembly: GCF_000151845.1. Taxonomy (NCBI): domain Eukaryota; kingdom Metazoa; phylum Chordata; class Mammalia; order Chiroptera; family Pteropodidae; genus Pteropus; species Pteropus vampyrus. Next base: position 14,007,208 of record NW_011888783.1, on the reverse strand, counting down.
GACAGAGAACCCCATGAATTTTTCACCCAGGGACTGCCTAGTAGGGAAGGATTCTTGTTATAGGCTGAATTGTGTCCCCCCACACACAAAAAGATATGTTGAAGTTCTCACTCCCGTTCTGAGGAATGTCACCTTATTTGGAAATCAGGTCTCTGCAGATTTAAGCAAGTTAAGATGAGGTCATGAAGATGTGCCCTAACCCAATATTCCTGGTGTCCTTATACAACGGGCAAATTTGGACAGGGACAGATATGTACAGAAGATATGTGAAGAGACAAAGGGAGAATATTATATGAAGATGGAAGCAGAGATTATGCTTCTACAAGACAAAGAACATCTGGGGCTACCAGAAGCTGGAAGAGACAGGCGAAAATCCTTCTCTTACAGGCTTCAGAGGGCACATGGTCCTGCCAACACTTTGATCTCAGACTTCCAGCTTCCAGAACTATGAGACAACAAATTTGTGTTGTGCTAAGCCACCCAGTTGTGGTACTTTGTTATGGCAAACTAATACAGACTCACCTCAGATATCCTGGGCTCAGGCTCCACTGACTTCTCTGCAAGAAGGAATAGATATTTTGCCCACTGTGTGTGTTATTTGATATTTGCCGGATAAAAGAGTAGACAAGAGACAAGAAGAGAAGGAACAAAAAGGGAAGAAGAAAAATTAAAGGGTATCTGTAATAGTGTATTGTATATTTGCAAGTTGCTAAGAAAGTAGATCTTAAAAGTTCTTGTCACAAGAAAAATAAATGTTGTAACTATGTGTGGTGACAGATATTAAATAGACTTATTGTGGTGATCATTCTGCAATATATACAAATGTTGAATCATTATGTTGTACACCTGAAGCTAATATGATGTTATATGTCAATTGTACCTTAATAAAAATGGTTTTTTAATTTAAAATATTTTTAAATGGTAACTTGTGATGAAAATGGAGAGGACTGGGACCAGGGCTGCTATTTAACTGGTATGCACAAATACAACCTAATCGCTAAAGTATTTACATGCCAATAGCCATTGCCCTTAGACCCCTTGTGAGACATTGCCAGGCTGGCTGCCTCTGCCATCTGGCTGCTCTGTCCCTTCCCAAGGGGCCCCTCCAAGATTTCTCCCCAGAGCCCAGCAAATGAAGGGTTGACTCTTGATATTTCAGGAGGTCTCTGGATTCTGCCCCAGGGCTACCTCTGCTATAGTCCCTTATCATTGGCCAGAACCAGTTGATAATATGATTTCTCTTTGAGAGCCTTGTGCATTTGAGTTATGGTATAGGGCTTCTGCAAAGGATAGGAGAACATGCCATGGAAAGAGGTCAAATCAGAGGCTGCTGGAGGGAGGTAAAAAGAAATGAACATACGAGAGATCAGCGCAGTAGAAAAGAAAACAGAGCCAGGAAGAGGGGTTCACTGCAGTTGTTACTGTCCCATTGAGATATTGCTTCACCTAAAAATTCCTCTGGTCTTCTTGTCATTTTCCTAGTAATCCACCACTGATCCAGGAGTAAGGGAGGAAAAAGGGCACAAAAGAGAAAGGAAGGGAAGGGCAAGTTGCTCACAGAGATACAGCTGAGGTGAGACTGACCTGGACCTGACCTCAAACATGTCCAGTGGTCCAGAACAGATGCCAGGGCAAGTGACCACCTGCTAATGCTAACCATGGAGACTCAGAGGCTGGCAAAGCTTGGTTACAGGAAACTCTTGTGTCAGTCAGTCTAGCTTGCAGTCAATCTGGTGGGGCGGGTAGGGGCAGCACTCATAACAACAGTAATTCTTTTCTTAAAAGTTCTTGTCACAAGAAAAATAAATGTTGTAACTATGTGTGGTGACAGATATTAAATAGACTTATTGTGGTGATCATTCTGCAATATATACAAATGTTGAATCATTATGTTGTACACCTGAAGCTAATAAGATATTATATGTCAATTGTACCTTAATAAAAATGGTTTTTTAATTTAAAATATTTTTAAATGGTAACTTGTGATGAAAATGGAGAGGCCTGGGACCAGGGCTGCTATTTAACTGGTATGCACAAATACAACCTAATCCCTAAAGTATTTACATGCCAATAGCCATTGCCCTTAGACCCCTTGTGAGACATTGCCAGGCTGGCTGCCTTTGCCATCTGGCTGCTCTGTCCCTTCCCAAGGGGCCCCTCCAAGATTTCTCCCCAGAGCCCAGCAAATGAAGGGTTGACTCTTGATAGTTCAGGAAGTCTCTGGATTCTGCTCCAGGGCTACCTCTGCTATAGTCCTTTATCATTGGCCAGAACCACTTGATAATATGATTTCTCTTTGAGAGCCTTGTGCATTTGAGTTATGGTATAGGGCTTCTGCAAAGGATAGGAGAACATGCCATGGAAAGAGGTCAAATCAGAGGCTGCTGGAGGGAGGTAAAAAGAAATGAACATACGAGAGATCAGCGCAGTAGAAAAGAAAACAGAGCCAGGAAGAGGGGTTCACTGCAGTTGTTACTGTCCCATTGAGATATTGCTTCACCTAAAAATTCCTCTGGTCTTCTTGTCATTTTCCTAGTAATCCACCACTGATCCAGGAGTAAGGGAGGAAAAAGGGCACAAAAGAGAAAGGAAGGGAAGGGCAAGTTGCTCACAGAGATACAGCTGAGGTGAGACTGACCTGGACCTGACCTCAAACATGTCCAGTGGTCCAGAACAGATGCCAGGGCAAGTGACCACCTGCTAATGCTAACCATGGAGACTCAGAGGCTGGCAAAGCTTGGTTACAGGAAACTCTTGTGTCAGTCAGTCTAGCTTGCAGTCAATCTGGTGGGGCGGGTAGGGGCAGCACTCATAACAACAGTAATTCTTTCAGCTCTACATGCCTCATCCCACTTAATCCTCACAAGAGCTCTAAAAAGTAGATATTATCATTAATTCCCATTTTACAGGTGAGGAATCTAAAATGCAGTGAAATTAATTTACCTAACAGCCAGTAAAAAATGGAGTCGAGATTTAAACTCAGGTATAGTTAGTTGCCTACTACTCTTGGGCCCTTAGCCATTAGTCCATCAGCTTTTTGTAAAGAGGTTACCTGGCCATGTGTATTCAGAAGCCACTCAGATCTAAGAGTGTATCATGTGAGTCATCACCAGTCCAAACCTCCGAGCAAGTAAAATCTTTGGACCGAGTCAAGATTTCTCATGTTGAGATAAAACCTTATAGTAGTGAGCATTAATGGATTGCCTTCCCAAATTGTCAGAGACTTCTGTCCAAGTGATATAAGTTAAAACCTATTGAATGTCCATTGTGAGTTAAGCATAGGATGCTTCACAGACGCGCACTGGCATTTCTCAGGGTTTCTCTATTGGAAACAAAACAGGAACTATTCCCCATGGTTAAGCAGTGATCTTGAGAGATTAGATATTACTCTTACTCTAACCCTACCCATGCACTGGTTAGCTATAAAGGAGGATTTCTCTGCTACATCATATTAATGAGTAACATAAATCCAATTATTCTTAAATAAGATTTGGCTTTATCATCTGGCCAGCTATGGAGCATTCTGAACTCTTTATCTATGCTTACCTCCATCAACCCTGTTAGGAAAACACCACCCAAGCATGCTCTCAAACATAGTGCTCTTTAGAAATCAATGTAAATGCTACCAGCTGAAACTAAACTAATAAGATCTGAGAGGTCATAATAGTACCAGACATGCTATGAATAATAGCTATAAATGCAGCTCAATGATTGATTCAACTGATGACAATGAGGGTCCTGGGGAAAACAAGCTATTTAATTTTCTCATATACCCTAGTAGGTTCTAAAGCATATTTACATTGGGATTGGCTCTCGGTCTCATTGTGTTATCGCTACATGCACTATTGGAGCCTGCAGAAGGAAAAGAAACTGTAAACTCTTCTGTCACAGAACGACTCTAAATTATCTACGTGCATGTTTTATCTCTTCCCTTTAATCATATTTGTATTACCTTCCTAGGGCTGCTATAACAAAGTTCCACTAACCGGGTGGCTTCAAGCAACAGTAATTCATCGTCTTATAGTTCTGGAGGCCAGAAGTCCAAAATCAAGGTGTTAGTAGGATTGATTCCCTCTGAGAGCTGTAGGATAGAATCAGTTCTATGCCTCTCTCCTAGCATGTGGTATCCCCTGGCTTTCCTTGGCTTGCAGAGGTATTACTCCAATCCTCCTGTGTTTCTTTCTCCATGTGGCCATTTTCTTATAAAGACACCAGTCGTATTACATTAGGGGTCCACGCTACTCAAGTATGACCTCATCTTAACTTAAAGAATTACATCCACAATGACCCTATTTCCAAATAAGTTCACATTCTGAGATGCAGGGGGTTAAGACTTCAATGCTCCTTTTTGGAGGAACGCATTTCAACAAATAACAACATCTAAGTAGAAAACATCAGAGCTCATGGTACTACAGCTTTAGGTTACATATCGGACAAAATATGTACCAAAACTATAATATGAAATATGGAAGTTTTAGTTATAAGTAAGTAGTAACTTTATTACAAAATAGTTAACACATAAAAGAATACATATAATGTATGTGTAAGGCAGAAAGAATAATAAAATGAATATCGCTGTACCTGTCAGTTTAAGAAGCAGGACATTGTCAGTGAAAGTCCCCACATATCTTTACTTAATCTTATCCCACTTCCTTCTCGGTGAGCAAGACAGACTAGGTCCCTGACCTCATGGGACTTATTTTTCAATTGAGGAAGACAGACAATACACAAAAATGAGAAACAAAGTATCAGATAAAGACAGTGCTAATGCAAAGCATTAAACTATTGTGATGTAATAGAAAGTAACTAGATGGCGACTTTTGGTTGGAAGTCAGGGAAAGCTTCTTTTCCATGGTGACATTTAGGCTGAGATCTGATTAAAAAGAAGGAGTCGGCCATGTGAAGATAAGGAAGAAAAGCATCCAGGACAGGGCATGAGAAAGTGCAAAGGCAATTAGACAAGGCAAGGTTAGCAAATAAAAGGCCAACTGGCTAAGACTTAGTGGTGAGGATGAGATAAAGTCAGAGTTAAGAATGTGCTTTAAAAACTGGAGTAAAAAGTTTTGATTTGTTCTAAGAGCAAGAGATACTCTCAGAGGTTTTAAAGCAAGGATGTAACATGACCTGATTTATGTTTCAAAAGATAACTGTGGTTGCTATGTGGCAGGAGCAGACTAGAAGAGAAACTCTCAGGACTAGATTGATAGTAGTGGAGATGGACACAAGTATAGATCTGGGATGCACTTTAGAGATGAAGTCTCTACAGGACTTAATGCACTGGATGTAGGGAGCAGGGAAAGAGAAAATGATGCTAGTGTATTTGGCTTAGGCAACTGAATGGGTTGTGGTGCATTTTAATGGGATGAAAAAGATATGTGGAGGAGCCAATTTAGGGATATGTAAACTATAAGTTTTCTTTTGTTAAAGTTTGAAAGATGCCTATAAGATAATCATGTGAAGATTTTACTAAGCAGTTGGCCCAACAAGTCCTTGAATCTTTGTTAAAAGCTAGTCTCATTCCTTATGAAATATAATCAACTCTACATTAGTCAAGACACATTCTCTCTTTGGTAAATTTCTTGAGCCATTTTCTTATGGCCTTCTTTCCCTTTTCTTCCTACTTATTAACTACTCGATAATTCACCAAATATTTTCTAGTATGCATTATGTAGTTGAACACAATGCTGCCATCTAATGTACAGTAGACATAAGTGCTTCTCTATGAATGTTTGTAGAATAATTGAGTGAATGAATGGATAAATATACTACTCAGATTCTCTTGAGGCTTAAGTCTTCAAAGAGTGACTAATCTACTATAGAAAAATAACACATATACTTTAATAACTAAAATACAAAGTAAAAACTGATGAGTTGAACAAGAAAGTTGCTAATAAAGGATTGTGGGAGTTCAAAAGAAGATAGGGAATTCAGGAAATGTGGTATATCCACATGATGGAATATCATTCAGTAATGAAAATGAAGAAATTAAAATAATATGCAACATTATGAACAAATTCCACAAACATAATAATAAGTAAAATAAGCCATAAAAACTGTATGATTCCATTTGTATAAAGTTCAAGAAAGACAAAACTAATCTATGGTGCTTAAGTCAAGGAAGTGATTGGTTATTCTGTGTTGGGCGTTTGTGACTGGTAGGGAGCAAGAGAAGAATTCGAGGTTCTGATTACATTCTGTTTCTTGGGTTTTGCTTATGTCGGTGTGTTCGCTTTGTAAAAATTCACCTATCTGTACACCTTGAATTTGTGTACCTTTTTAATGTGTTGTGTCAAGAACTGTGAAAGATCTGAGATTTACCCAACTTGCAAGCCTGCCACAGTTTTATGGATGCTGGCAGAAGATGCGATACTCCTGGGTAAGAGATAAAGAAGTGGATTGCTCATAGCAAGGAGAGCAGCATGAGCTTTGTGTTTGCTCTGGTTCCCCTTGCTCCCTTTCCTCAGAGTTGCTGAGGAAGCTCAAATGGATGCTACCTATGCAATGGGTTTGTGAAAACTGAGGAACCCCAAGTTTAGAGAACCTAGGTCTTTCATAATGTGACACAAGCAAACTTGGCCTACCTTTGCCACAGAGAGAGATAATATCTTTGTTATACTACACAGTAGACAAACCTGTCCTCTGCTTGAGAGGAAAACACTATGTTCCAAGGCTCTTTTCTACACAATAATCCTTGAAAAAAATGGTCAGAAACAAAAGTTATCAGTGCCTTTCTGTTCACAAGACATGCAGAAATGTGAGACACTCTTGGAGAATTATCTCACAACATGGGATATTTCAATAGACGTTTAAATTTAAAATTATGTAGTATTTTAGCCAGGTCTTACTTGGGCATGATCAGATGGAGGGAAAGTGACTTTTTGTAAGGAACAGTGAACAGTTGAGTTTGAGTAGAACACAGGATTTTGCCTATGTAAAAGGTCTTCCAACATGCGAAGGTGAATAAAATGAAACTCAGATGGCAAATTTTACCATCTTTTTTACTGCTCAGATAAAAATTTGTAGAATGAAAGAAAATTGCATTAAAGACTGAAACAAGATTTAAGGAATCATTTGTGAATCTCATCTATCCTTTTCCCTACCCCCCCCGCCCCCCAGCTCTGCAAGAGTTTGGATTATTGAGAGTTGATTTTTAGGAAATATTTTTGTCATAATATGTGCACAGTCAGTAGATTTTATTTTGAAAATAAAATAAGAAATACAGAAAATAATAAACTCAAATGCCTTTAAAAGTTTTTTATTCTCATAATTGAAAGTTTTAAACCAAAATTAGATTGGTTCCAATTTACTTTGAAAGACAAATCTTCAAGTTTCTCTTGTCTTATTTACAATAAATCTAGATGACCAAATAGCATTTAAGTAGAAAGGTGACATATCTAATACTTAACATTTTCTTTCTGAAACATCCATTTTTATGCTACCTAGATAAGAGTGTGAAAGTGAATATTAAAATCCTATAACAATATTTTGGTGCTGATGCTGCATTTTCATGTTTTATGATCTATCTTGAGCTGTTAGATTGAACGGCAGTCTGCTGTTTAATCAAGAGCCATGTGTTATTCTATATAAGTGTACTGTAATATAAAAGTGAATATAAAATTAATTTTAGGATATGTATGTTTAATTACATAGCCTCATGTTACATATGTGAATCAAATTGTGCACTGCCTCTTAATAGCTTGAAAAAGTTTGAAATTAATTTCAGCAATGAAGCTTGAGGTCTTTTTAAGGTGGTTTTCCGCAGATCATAACTGAGTTCTTAAATTTGGGTCCTTTGTGGTTTTTCCAATTTAGCCTCTCGGGTAGAGAAGTAAAGGGTATGACATTTATTGAATGATTGTTTTGTACTAGGCGATGGAATAGATGGTTTACATATATCAGCTTGTTTTAAAGCCTAATGAAATTCCGTGAGTTGAGGGTAATTATTCCCACTGTATATATGAACAAACAAATCAAGGGTAAATTACTTGAGGTCATGCCATGAGTAATTGATGGAATTTGAATCCAGAGCTGTATGTCTCCATAGTAAAATATTTGTTTAAAAAATAGGGCTTGAATATGGGTAGGAAACAAAAAAACTAAAAGGATGTTCATATACCATTCTATTAGCAGTGGTGGGATTAACGTAATTTTTGCTTCTGTATTTAATCATTATGTATTTTCTGAATTTATGAAAATGTATAAGTATATCTATTTATTTAAATGTAGTATAGGACTTGAAATGACATTGAGAAGTCATTCAGGTTGAAACTATTAATGGCAAGGACTCCCCTAGGCTATATTTGTAAAATGTCTCTTGACAAGGAAAGTTTAAGCCAGGTAGTCTTCTGAAAGCTGGAGCTATGAGGCTATTGCTGGGAGTCTGATGATCTTGAGGTGATAGCGTGCCTCCTACAGAGACCTCAAAGGTCAAGTTTGATCTGAAAGATAACCGATTCAGGGGTCCACTCCAAGCTGGAAAGATTCTAGTGAATAGACCTCAGATGGCTTGATTATTACTAGGTCATGTAAGCAAAAGCTACTCCTGCCTCCTTACCACTACCACTTTTTAAAAATTGCTCTAACAGCTTATGGGAATCATTTTATTTACTTCTCTAGTCAAGTGTTGTTTTATTGCTTATTTAATAATGAACACTTTACATGTATCCTCGAAACAGTTTGGATCAAGAGTCATGTGATCATTTCTCCCCTTAAATATATAACTCCCTTTAATATTTCTAAAGCTAATTGTGCACATGGAGATATTAAGATAGAAATATCAGCTAGGAGAGCATAGTAGATGCTGTGGTGTACCACCCAGATTTCCAGTGGCTGGAAGTATTATCTACCGGAAGCTCAACTTCTCAAGAATTGCTCTTGACCAAAGGAAGCTGCCTTGCCCAAGGTTGCCTGCCTCCCTCAGGGACAGCCCACATCTATTCCCTGGACTATAAATGAGTACAAAGCCCAGCACCTTTACTCCAATTCAGAGGCATCTCTGAAAAGCCATCCCAGCTCCAGACCTCTGTAGAATCATCTGAGACTCCCGTTACAACCTCATGACAGTTCAACTCCCCCTGTGCCCAGCTTTCCTTACAGATGTTGCTCTTTAGATAATTTACCACTGAGCGCCCTCCATGCAAACGTTTGTCTCAGGGTCTCTTTACCGGAGAACTAGACCTGTGTGTGGCCTACATTTCCTATGGCCTCCACTCTACCATTCTGCCCCGGGTGAGCTACAAAAAGAAAAGCATCCCAAGCTGAATATCACAGAGAATAACTGTGCTACTTGTTAGCATCTCACTGACAACGGTGCTATGGGATGTGGATAAAGTGAGCACTGGTGTCAACCCAAGCTCCAGGGCTGAGTTCTGGACTTTGGAAGTTGTGGGTACACTGGTAGGTCAGAGCCGAGAGTTTCCTGTAGTGGTGGCAAACTGTAATAGCAGTGGTACAGCAGGGTTCTCTAGTTTAGAATGGAGCAAAGACTACTTTATAGGCACTCTCTGGGATCCAATGCCTGTCTTTTAGGCTGGGCTTCCCCATTAATCACATACAAGCAATCACGGAATTGAAATATAGTCATGGATTTTAACCACAAGGATGCATTTCAAAAAATGCATTGTTAGGCAGCTTTCTCATGAGAATATCGTAGAGTGCACTTACACAAACCTAGACGGTATAGTCTACTACACACCTAGGCTATATGGTGTATCACCGTTGTATATGTGGTCCATATTTGATCGAAATGTCATGGCACATGACAGTAGACCCTTCCTGCTCTGGGTATGGTGACTGGGTAACTTAGCATCCTCTTTCGGATTTGCAAACACTTACCATGAAGCCCATAAAAGCTGATAAAGTTAAAAGGATAAGATGGCCTCGAGGACACCACAAAGAAATGCACTATCTGTTTGTAACAACCCTCTTTATAAAAACTATACTGGAGCAGATTGCAGCAGGACAACCTGGTCAGTAAAGATTTCCAGATTTAGTCGTTCACATAGGGGACATTTTCTTTAACATTAGAGTGAGTTATTTCCTCCAGTACTGCAACGATCGCTCCACATTTTGCAGACCCCTGAGAACTCCCACTAGATGGGCTCTGCTAATCACCATCTACACTAATGGAAATGACTGATCGACTTGAATGGGAAAAGACTGTAGGAGGAAAATCTTTAAATATCATCATGAACAGTGGATCTCTATCCTGCTAAATTGGTTTCTCTACTTCTCAGATATAATTTCATCACTTCAGCATTAAAAAAGAGTTTACAGTATGAAATAATTTCATTCAACCAGTAAACTAATTTAGTTTCATGAGGATAAGCTTTATAGTAAACTCCTCTAGATAGGAAGGATACAGTGCTGTTCAAAATCAGAACATTAAAATAGTTTTTAATAATCTGAAGAGTCAACCAGTAACCCTTACTGTTAACATTATTTTTGCAAAAATTGAAACAAAACTATAAAACTTCCCAGGTTGCCCTCTTGCCTTGACTATTAGGAAACTCAGAGCTAAATTTAATGTTTAATTATAATAATTCGTAGCTCAGATTATGATGAAGTCGCTCTTTCTTACCCTATATTCATTCTGTCTCCTCAACACACAACTACATAATTTAAAAAATATATTTTTAAGGATTTACCCTGGTAAAAAACAGAAGACCAAGAAAATTCCTGAAAACTGTAACTATTTCTGTCCTGTTAGTTCAATATTTTAAGGCTGATATGAGAGATGCAGGTTAATTATAAGTACTTAATAAGTGTTCAACAAAGAGAAGTCCAAGTTCAACATATTTCCAAGATCAAAAATTTGATGATAAGTGCCTGAGTATGGATTATATATTCACCATAGAAAGGAAAACAGTCTCTTCAATATGGAATCCATTTTCCAAAACTGAAGAGATCCATGCCTCAAGTAGTTCCATCAGAAAAATTGTACCCTAAGTCTTCTTTGAACTCCTGAGCTTAAATCAAATTTAGATATTAAAGGTTTTATTTTACATAACCCATATTTAAAACTCTATTGAGTCTTCAAAATGATTTGCTGCAGTGCATGTGCTTTTGGCGTGAGTCCAAATTCTTTACTTGTCTAGAGTTTCAGTGATAAAAGTTCGAATTAACTTAAGTAATATGCCAGCACTGAATGCTCTCAGGCTAGTTATCAATATTCTCCATGTCTTCCTCATATTTAGGTAAAATGAACGAACTCTTTATAAAAACTGACATCAATTGTTATGATTTCCTATATCAATATCTCAATCAATTTTAAAATGTCCTGTCATATTCTGTGTATGTTGGAAGCTGAGATAATGAAACGTATATGTCAAGACAGCATGGGCTCTGATGTGGAAAAATATAACCCTGGAGCCCCAGTTACTTGACACAATAAAGGTTTACCTCTTATTCATGCTAAGTCCCAATGTGAGTCAGGTAACTCTTCAAGGTAGCTGTCCTCCATGCTGTGACACAGAGATCCAGACTATTTGTATCTTATAGTTTCACCATCTCGATACATACTCTTCTTTGTCTCATGGCAGGAGAAAAGAGAGTTAGGGAGCTGCATACTTACTCTTGAATCTTCAGCCCAGGAGTGACTCTTGTTCATGGCTCATTGCCCAGATTTAATCACCTGGGAGCTCGTGGATATTCAGTGAACAGCACACACCTCTGATTCAAGGAGTTTTCAGAATTCTGAGGGATTGTGCAAATGTGTTGCATCTGATTCTGTTAAAATGCAGGTTCTATCAATGTCACTATTGTTAAATAAGGTCATGTTAATGGTAGATATTTGAATGAATACATACCATCCATGCTTATAAATATACATATAAAAGCAGAATATGACTTTGTTTCATAAAATAACTCTTTCCTCTTGCTTTTTACAAGTGATTCTTATGTGAATTTAAGATCATTTTTTGGTAAAGGTATTGTTTTATTGTTTGGGTGATAGGGGTCAAAGACATACCATGTAGGCAGGAAATGGGTTTAACTAGAATAAGAGGCTATTCATGGTGCCAGGAATCAGAATTCTAGCAATCTTCTGAGGAAGAAGCAAACATCTCCCCTCCAAAGGGAATCTAGAGTTGAGAGGCATTGCTCAGGAAAGCGGTAGAGTGAGAATGCTCTTCTCAAAGTGGGTGAGACTATTAAAAGACCATCTCCTGTGTGTTGAGAGAAAGGACAACAATAAGCAAACTAATGCCTGGGGAGCAAGTTTCCTAGGCAAGAGACTATTAGGGTATACTGACCTTTCAGAATAAGAACATAAAAGGGGGGCTGCATAGGACCTGGGACCTTGCTCACTACCTCAGTATTTGGTGAAGTCAGTCTCAGAACTCTTGGGGGAGACTAAAGGCACGGTTTATCTTTGGACCAACTTTTAGAAAGTAAGCAGAAAATCTTTTTAATTTAGCCGGAGATTGGAATAAAGGAAGTGCTAAAACCCCAGTGGAAGGCTATACTCTGGGAGACAAAGGCAGAGTGCCAGTTGTTGAGTATGGCTGTAATATCTGATACACCAGGGAAAATGAGAGGAGTGAGAGATGAGTTTGAAAAAACGGATAGCGGTCAGATCATAGTTATGTTTCCAGGGTCAAAGTAGTCATTGTGGGATTCATATCAGGAAAATATGTGAATAGACTGTCGTCTTTGAAACATCAGCTATGATGCTATGGTAGGTCTATTCAGGGAATTATGGCAGCAGTGAGGATAGAGGTAAAATATTTTGTGACAGGCTCTACAGGAATTGGCAAGTTATTGATGACGGGGAGGGAGAAGGGCTGTAAGTGAATCATGATGGCTTCCAAGTTTTAGGCTTGGGAAGCTGGGAGATGATGGGGCCGCATTCACTGGGAGAGAGCAGAAGCTAACTGAGTATGGAGAAGATAATAATAGGACAGCCCTGTGCATGGTGTGTTGAAGCTAATTGTGGCATGGAATAGATACTCAATAATCATTCTTTGAATATGTGAATTCCTTACTCCTTTAGAAAAAATGTAATGACTATTTCCTAACATCTGGACCTCACACAGAAAGAGTACTAAGGTCTTCTGATGGTGTCTTGTATCTATTAGAAATTAAGATAATAAAAGCTCAATTTTTATTCAAAGTTGTCCTCCACTAAGAGTTGGAGTCACTCATTATTACTCAAATCTTGATGCGGTATTCTGCCCTTTGGGTTAGATCTCCTGGTTCTGACTTCAGGAATCAGCCGAATTTACTAGATCCTCTGGACTCTATGCCTACACCGGCATCTACAAGATGGCTTTAGCACCCACAACACCCACCTAATGAGAAGGTCTTCTACCTAACCTCAGCCAGCTTCTCATCTGTCTGCAGCCAAGATCTTGCAGACTTGATAGTCACTTGACTGATTTCTTATAGCAATGATACAGATCCTACCTCTGAGCATTTATAGGCAATCACTGTGTGGTTGCAAATCACTCCTACTGAAATAATGTTCATCGGCTATGTTAGGACTCTCAAAATGGGTTATCGTTCTCCTTCCCCAAACTTCAGCGAGACACATAATGCAGTGCTTGATATATGAAAAGGACGCAATCAATGTTTGTTGAGTGAATAAGTGGATAATAAATAAATTAAATGAGAGGTCATTAGAAAAATAAAACTCTTGCTACTCTGTCAATACACTTTATGCTCACATACCTGCGATTTCTCAATAATCCCCACACCAATGATACATACGCCTTCTCTGGTGAACACAAATTTAGTGGTAAACACAATTTTCACTAATAACTGACAAGAAATAGCCAACTCATCATATATATATACAGCCTAAGAGTTCCACATACACGTGTCGAGGGAGAGGAGCAGGCAGGTCAACAGCCCTTGTGGCACAAATTCCCGAAAGAAGCATAATAAAGCATCTTTTTACAGAAATGGAAAACACAGCAGGAAAAAGAAATAACATGTTTTTAATTGGAAACATTCAGATTTACTCTTAATTTAATTCAGCTGCCCAGCAGCCGTGATTAGATTTGCATCATGATGTATCTTCAATACTATCTATTTTCATAAATGCAGACTATCCTGAATATGGTTCTGATGGATCCTGACATTTTAAAATATGTCCTATTGTCCTTTTCTGTGCAGTAGACCAAGCATAGAGTGTTCAATCCTATATCATTGTCACCGTACTATCAGACCAGATGGCTACTTCATCACAGAATCAAGAATTAGGGATAATTTATGCTCTTCTTTGCTCTAGAATGTGAAATTAGAAAGCATTTGCTGCACACAAACTCATGAAGAGCAGCTCAACCCAGCATTAACCGCCTTGTCAGAGGGCATTTGGTGCTGTGTCTGCATTCCCTTCAGGAACAAGATTTCATTCAGGAATGAGATTTCATTCCATGGAGCCCTACGCTCTCAGGTCACTGAGAAAATTGTCAAAGCCCGAGAGTCGATGCTTCATCCAGTAACCAAATTAAGCCTAGAGTGTCTCTTTGTTAAGGAAAACAGGTTACAATAACACAGTTATAAAATGGGAAAGATTGTATCTGAACCCATTGTTTCATATTCAAGGATTTCTCTCCCTCGTAGGAAAAAAATACGAACGTCGGTTTAATATTCAGAGCAGTTGTTTTTGTTTGTGTCTGTGAACATTAAATGTTAGAAGCGGAAGAGCTATTCATCCTCAGCCTGCTGAAGAGAACAGTGGAAAAATCTCTCTTTATTGGTCTATAAATAAGCAAAGTCTGAACACACCCTTTATTAGGAGAAGAGCCACTGCAACTCATTATGCATACCAACAACTGGGCAGGATTCCTTCATCTGATGTTGTCACGAGCATGCAGATGAAGACTTAGACAAAAGGTTGTCCTCTCAGACTATTCCCTAAGTGAAAGAAAAATGTGTATAAAATGATAACATTCTTAGTTAACAGATGTTATTGTTTAGGAAATGCCAGGTGAATCAGTGAAGTATCATTGAACACAAGCTCGGAAGTGACAAATCAAATGGTCTATTGGTGCTTTGGATGAATAATCATATATTAGCGGAGAAATGTAGGGCTTTGGGGCTTTGTCTACATAATACCAAAATCAACTGGTTAATTCAGTTAAAAAGAATATCTCCCAAAATATCAGCGAAGATACCTGTTTGAGTTCTACAGACCAAAGATCTAGTTGCATTAAATTTTTTATATATCAATTATTTGAAGCTATGAACATGTAGAAAAGTCATTGAAAATGTATCAATTTCATGGGCAATATAATCCATCCTTTCTATTTAAATCTGTTTAATTTGTTCATATTTTTCTAGGCAAAATTAAAAGGTTATTAGTCTGAAAAGTGAGAGCAGACAGAAAAGCTTAACAGATCGAAAAGAACAACAGGCGGCTATCCATAATCATGTTCCCCTTCCAAGGAAGAAACTGTATCTGTGGTTCTGATCTGAGGCTTATACTCATATTAATGACGATATCGCTTCCATCAATATCTTGGATTATTACCAGTGTCTGGAAGAAATTTTATTGGCTGCTGCAGTTCATTGAGAATTAATTGATATGACACACTTACTCTACATGAACTCGGGAAAAAAGTCTATGGAGTGATTTAATTCATTTGATGTTAATTATAAATTATGCCAGGAAATGCTATTATGGGTGGACTTCTTTCTAGCTCTTGGACTGCATGTGCGAGCAGTTCATACTTCCCACAGTCTGGAAACCCCGACTTTGACTGACTGGCTGACACCTTAGGAAAGGCATTAATTTGGCATCCGCACCGATATTTGCAATGTGGCATTTTCTTAAACAAATTGTGCTGGGAGGAGGCAGCAAAATGGCCTACTTATCTTTATTTGTAATTTAAGCAATATCATCAGAGGCAACCTCCAAATTGGATATTAACATTTTTTTTTTACTCACATTTTGTATATTTTAAATAATCTCCTAAGTGTTTCATAAAATTGAAAGGGAAGTAGGTGGAGGGAACCCACTGTCAAATCAAATGGAAAAGGAAAGATTCCTTTAGAAAGAAAATGTAAAGAGTTATTGGCTGCACGTTAAGTCCACAGCCTGAAGAACTCTTTATTTTCATTTCCTGTTCAATACCGCTGATGAGTAGATTCCTGTCGATTCTCCCTCTCAGTGAGCGAGCACCAGTACTTTTATTAAAAGAAGTCCATCAGAATGCGGGTAGTTGTTATGCAGGAGCGGTAACTCACATAATGGGGGATGGCATTTCTTTCCACTCGTGCTGCTCTGCTGGTTCTAATAGCAACCTGGAGCTCAATTTCCTCCAGGAGAACATTGCATTTCATGTGGAATGTCAATTATTAAAATGCAGTGTCCCGTGTCTTACTTCTCACTAGATGAATTCATTTGCAAAATTTGCTAATTTATGCAAATGATCCTTAACCTGTAACTGCCTGGAATCTATTTTGTCATTTCTAGCTTTTGGCAGCTTGGAGCCTAGATGCAGGAAGGAAATCCATTAATGTGGAATTTGTCAGTTCTGTCATCATTATATTGGTTATTGAGTTGTTAAAAAAAAAACAAAACACCGGCACCAACAACAGATATGTGTTATTAAGTGTAAGCCAGCTGACAGCTGGAGCTGAAAAATCTGGAGATTAAATTAAAGATAAACCAGGATAAGAGGATCTGGTACCTGCATGTCCTGACACCCTGAGTAATGTTTGAAGCTAATGACCTCTTTTCTTGGAGAAAATAACTGGTTAATAACCCAAAGAAGGTCTATCAAGTACTGACTAAGACAGATACAGACAGTAGTCAGATAAGAAATTTCTTCCTGAGAGTAAAAGCCAAACTGGCCTGGGTTTTAGTAAAAACAAAGCACAAAAAGAACTGTATACAATTTTTAATTTTTGGTACTGGTTACATTTAAGACAAGGCAGCAAAAAAGGGGATTTTTGTCAAGAAGGGGATTGCTGTGTGTGCGTGTACATGCGTGCAAGTGTGTGTTCAAATACAGGGGTACCAGTGGGCCTGCCCAATAATTCTGTCTGAATGTGTGTTCCCACAGGTACCTCAGACATCAAATCTTGAGTTGTTGCTCTGAATGAGTTGGGTTTTGTATGTTCTTACATCTATGGCACCATATTTTAATCAATTTATTCTGATAAGACAAACTACAGTGTTTGCCTCCACTGGCCTTGATTGACTATTTCACAGTCTCTTGTTATGAACAGTTTGAAAAAGTGCTTTCTACAAACTTCACAGTTGTTTTTGCTTTTGTTTTATTGGGGTCAGGGGGAGGATTCAAACTCTGGGCTTCTGAATCCACAGGAAGTGGATACATCACATTATTTTTTTATTCAATGTTCTTCATTCTGGCAAGTTTCTGAAGGCCGTAGAGCAGTTGAGCGGCCTGGATTGGATTAGCCAGGGAGACTTGACCAAGAAGCAGACAGTCACAATGTGTGTGTGTGTGTGTGTGTGTGTGTGAGAGAGAGAGAGAGAGAGAGAGAGAGAGAGAGAGAGAGAGCGATGCACAGGTGAGCTCTAGTCTGGACATCTACCATTGATACAGAATCTATCTATCAAGCAGCCCCTCCAGACTCCTATGTCACAAATAGCACCCTCCACTGGTAGTTTCTTTTGCCCCACTAAGCTTGGCCTCTGACTTATGTGAATCCTTGTTTTATATACAGGGTCACAAGCTCTTCTGACTACCATGTTGTATTTTTCATGTGTACCAACAGTTGCAAAATGAGTACAGGGCATTTGTTATGGTTATTAGAAAGAATTCTTTCAACTACACAGTGGTTTTTAAGTAAAGAGAAAAAAAAAGAGTTTGCCTTTGGTAAAATAGACAATTATCACTTCAAGAAACCTGTCTAAACTCCAGAAGACTGTGAGAGTGTATATTTAATCACTCACTTTGTTCCTGTTTCTTTCAGAAACATGTCTCTTTAAATCTACTGAGGAAGATATTCCTTCTGGCCCACAGGATGCTAAAATGACTAGATGATTTATTTATGCAGCACTTGGCAGCCCATAGTCCAGATTGTGGCTGAAGCTGAATTTTATGAGTCTTTCCCTAGTGAGTGTATTTTTAAATTATATTAAAAATATATTTTTTGAAAACCTCAGTTGTGTTTGGCCCAGCCTCAGGCCCTGAGAAAAACAGTGAAAGGAGTAAGGAATTAATATTGCTAAGGATCTAGCTGGTGAAATTTTTATTGTGAGAGATTAGAAAAATGTTGAGTCTTCATTTGGGAAAGGAAAAAAACATGGCACTCAGACCTAAATGCTTCAGTGATATCAAATGTGGCCTTTTCTATCAGTAGCCAGTCATCTAGTCATTTAACAATTTCTTTGGCTTCTACTATGTTCCAAGAAGTCTTCCAGGCCCAGGGGACAGTGGTGAAAAAGACAAGCCCAGCTCCTTCTCATCGGGGACAGACATATCAGAGGAGGGAGAAGGATGATAAACAGATAAATAAACACTGTAGGTGGGCACAAATCCCTTGTAATAAAGGGGGAGTTTGAGCTGAGACTTGCTTGAGGTGCTGAGTTTACATGTTTGCCTGGGAAGATAACCTTTTCTAATGTCAAATCAGAAAAGTAGAGGATCTGGCAAAACAATTTCCTGGGTAATTTTACTTCCACAAAATCCAGGTCAAAAGAAAAATATGTTGTCAAACTCAAGTGAAAGGGTTTAGACCAAGTGATGGGAATTGAAGAGAACAAGCGGTCAGGCTGTATGGTTCTAGAAGTGTCTTTATAGTTTGGCATTGTGGGTTTGAACTTTACCTAATTAGTGATTAACTGTTATTAAGAATGCTCAAGTTTACGAGGTCTGAAATAAGGCCCAGAGGGGCAAGGTTTTTCTCAATGGGTAATAAAAAGTGACACAGCAAGGATAATAACTTAAAATCCTAGTCTGTCTGTATTGAGAATTGTTAATAATATTACCTCACACTTGCATGCCACTTTATGTTTTTTAAGAGTATAATTCACAATTTTTATGTCCTTAGATTTCCATGACAATCCCATAAGATATTACAGTCTTCATGTTAGATGAAGAAACTAAGTCACAGAAAAGTCATACAGCTTAAAAATGGTGACATTGTTCCTCTACCATGACTAGGCATTCACTTATAAAAACAGATATATCACAATATTAAAGGAAGCATTCTTTGTAATTATATTACACACTGCCCCTATAGCCAGTTGAAAATGAAAACTATTGGTAGCCTATTATTTTATTCCTATTTCTATCCATTTTTGTGTGGATTTTTTAAACAGAAATTATGTCTTCAAACTGCAAAAAATAACCACCTAAATAACCAGATTGGTGGGAAAATGCTCAGATTGGTCCTATCTACCAAACAAGCTATTTGAAGCCATGGAGAGAAGTAGACAAAAACTCAAGTTCAAAGACATAGTCTGGCTTTTATTGTTGACACGGTGGAGAAAGGTTTTACTTCACTTAAATTAATTCTGAAAGTGAAGGTCAAGGGGACACTTGAGATTGTGTCTAAGTATAGACCAGAAGACATCGGAGTCTTGTTACTCTTGAAAACTATAGCCAAGAACAATTGCTAAAGCTGAGACTCATGTATGAACAATTACAATCTAGATTTTTGCTTAAGAACTACCGGCCATGGAAATAAAAAAATAATAATTCGAGTTAAACTCACTAAAATCATATTAATATCTCCTTTTGGTAAACAAAGATCTTTTCTCAAAACAAACAAACAAATTTTTTGAGGGATTTATCACTTATCAAGGAATAGATGCTATTATTACCAGATAACATTAATTGTCAAAGTCACTTTAATTTACTGGGTACTAATAATATACTAGGCTATTTAATAAAACATAAAATTAAGCATATTTTTGTCTATTGAGTGCCCAGTCATAATTCAACAACACAAATCAACTCTCTTAAGCTGAAGTATATCTATCACTAGTATCTATTACTAGTGATCATCTTGAAAAAAATTCATTATTCTAATTTCTCCACAATGTAGTCTTTAATGCATAGGTCAGTTAAGTGTGATTGCTTTATGAGAGAATTGTGTGTGTTAGCGTGCATTTCGTTGAAAATGTTCAAGCATAAATTTGAGTTAGGATTATAGTAATTTTGTTGTCCAAAAATATTGAGCAGGAGAAGGTTCAGTCTAATAGGCGTCTTTTCTTAACTATCATGTGCACAACTATATACTATATTAAGCTGCTAGGGGAAACTTGGGTATGAGCAGACCCCGTATTCTTGAGAATGTGAAAGAATCTTCCTGCTCTATTCCAGTCAAGGTTCATGGTGCTCCTTCAGGAGGTGATAGATTCGGAACTCTGCTTATACCACGACTCATGCTCCAAAGCCATCTTGGAAAGGCAGGTTCATCTATACTCCAGAGGAGAGCTTCTCAGTTAGTTGAATGTCTGGATCTCCAGGGACAATACCGTAGTGCTGATGGAAAGGTTTAGCTTTGGTATCAGCTAGAATTGGATTTGAATATCAGCCTTACCATTTTCTGTGTGAAATTGGGCAGTTAACACACTACTCTTTGAGCTTCGATTTCCTTATTTGTAAAATGAGAATGATCATGCTCAATTTATAGGATGTTGTGAGGATTAACTAACAAAACAGCCCAGCACTAAGCATCTAGTAAGTGCTCAAAACTGCAATCTCTCTTACCTCTCAACTCTTAAGGACTTTGCCTTATAAATATACCTCGATCTCATACATCATTTCAAGTCACAGATATACAAAGTGGAATAGTGTCTCAGTTTCATTTGGCTGCATATTTCCTCTGAAATTTCTAAGTACTTCACTGATATAATGAGGTCTTCTAACATCATCCTTGGATTTCTTGTTCTAGAGCCATTGTATAAATGGAAACAGTATTAACTTCCCTCGAATAGGGTTTAAGTTGAACTCACTCACCTTATAATCTAGCATATGGCATAATGGGGAATGGGACTATGACATACTACCCTCCAAGGTGATATTAAATTCTATTTTGCATTTATAACTGAAAATCTTAATTAATCTAAAGTCATAGTTCAAAAAGTAAAAAAATTGGACTAATGGTTGCTGAGTTCTAGTGTTAATACCGTGGAAAATAATCAAATTGGTTTAATTAATTCATTATTTTCCCATCAAGGGCAGACTTGTCACTTTCTGGGGATGGGAATTTGGTCCCTTTTAATTACTGTGACTTCTTAGAGGCAGGATTCTGGATAGATTCTGCAATTCTTATAGCATAGTCTATTTTCCTAACAGTTATCTACACAGGATCAGTGTTGTTACTTCGAGTCATACAGTGGAATGGTTATAGGTAATCCCTTCTTCTGAACTAGCTTGAAATAAAAATTAAATGGGCTTTGAGCATTTGTGAATTGCAGTGTTTCATTGGGGCCATGGAACACTAAGTGAGGCTCAGAAACAGGGTGTTAATTCAGGCCTAATCATTTAATTCCACTCTGTTATGTGCCGTATTTATTGCCCTCCTGGATCTGTTTTCTATGGCCTGATAAAGAGACAGTGATTCTCTGAAGCTCAGTCAGGGACCATTTTATTTATATCGTTAGTTAGTCCAATAAAAGCACTGGCTTCAGATTCCTGCTGTTATTATCTGTTTTGTAGCCCTGTCATAAACTATGAAAATGCTGACAGGGTTTTCATCTTTGGGGCTGGAGTTGCTTTGCGGCTGAATGGGGGCCTGTAAGGAGGGCATAGTCAAGGCTAGACTGACTGGAAAAGTCAAGTTTGGTATAACCCGATGCAGTGCGACTAAGGGTCAACTCAGGCATTAGCCACAAATGTGAACTTTCCTGTGCATTGGTACTGTGAAAACTTGACTGATATTTTTTTAGGATGAATATAGACCCTTTTAAGCTGTGATTCTGTTTGCGAACCAGACAGGTTTAAAAAAATTAAATCAAATCCTTGCTGCAACTTTCTCCAAAGCGAAAATAGTTCTAATTTCACAAAAAAAAAAAAAAAAAAAGAAAATAGAATGTAGCTCTAAAGCTGTTTATGCATGTTCAGCAAAGGAGAAGTGATGAACAAACAAGCATGCAATAGGATCATGTTTCAGATACTCTTTTTAACAACAGTTTTAATTACATAATTTAATGGATTAACTAATTGTTTTTCTAACAGTCTGTAAAGAGTTTTGGAGGCCCAGAAAAAAGAAATGATGGTGGAAAACAGATTTATAGCGGTCACTTGAATTAATGATATGGCAATCAGAAGATTACACAGGTGCATTAACGTAACATACTGTGTAATTACCAGCATTTCCAATGGAGTTAATGTGTAGTTATCCATGTAATAACAGACATTATTTCAGAGCAGATATGTAATTAGCTCATGTCATTGGTGTATAGTGCACGAATGAAGCAAATCATTATTGTTGTTTCTGCACTAAAAGATGAAGACATTTTGAGGACCAATGGGCCTCTATCAGAGGATTGTCTTTTTAAGTATGTCTAAAGCATCCATTAGCAGGCGAATGTAAAAGTATTAATGGTTAGTTGCTTCCAGACCTGTGCAAATATTTAGATGTTTGGAACAATTAGAAAGTTGTTTGAGAAATGTGGTTGAAATTACATTTATCCATTTTCGTGTGGATTTTTTAAACAAAAGTTATGTCTTCAAACTGCAAAAAATAACCACCTAAATAACCATCAAGAACCAAAAGTTACCGCATTCTCACTGAAAGATAAGAAATGAATATTCATTTATTTTGCCAAAAAGATTTCTTGACCACTTTCTATGGGAATTAGATAGCTAACAATTTAGATTATGCCTCTAAAGCGACTCAAACGCACCACAGTAACAATTCTCATTGCAATTTTATTTTTACTTCCCTTGAGACATAAAGATTTTCTCCAAGCCACATGAGATCTCTGCCATCCACCTACCCACAAAGTGAGACCTAAATTTATAAGCTGAGAGCCCACAGAGCTTGGCTGCAGGGACCTGTCAGGTCATCTTTGCTGCCCCTCACCCCCATCCTAGACCCATCACTGTGTGTTCTGCAGGGCAGGTGAGGGAGAGGGTACTGCAGTCCACCTTGGGAAATGGAGCCGGAGCTACGGCCTGACCAATACCAAGGAATGCTCGTGGGAAATAGCTGCCCAGGATCTCAGCCCAGTCTGGTTATTTTTAGAAACCTCTCTCAAATGTATTATCTTGGTGACAAAAATGAAGCTTTATACATTTTTTAAAAGTTATGAGTCATATCAAGTAGTTTTTTACATTTCTTGACAAAATAGAAACCATGGCAGCAGAATCAAATTGAAGAAATCCTTATAAAAAATAAGGAATAATTATGTTTTGGTATTTTGTAGTAAGAGAAGTGGTTGTAGTGGTTAGATATGTGTTTGATCTTTTCCAATAAACTAAAAAAAAAAAAAAAGAACCCAGTTATCCCAGAAATCTTGACAGTTTCACTCTGGCAGAAAGAGGTGGCAGAAATTTCTACAACCCAAAAAAGTCAGCTGAAGTCAATAAAATGAACTATCTGCCCAATTCACCTAAATACAGAGACATACACCATTGAATTCTGGAACATCATTTTTTGTTAAGTCTTGTCTGCTCCACCCTAATATAGTGCTCATTAGCACTCAGTGGGTGGAGCCAGGGGGAGATATGAGGACCATGCTGTGTTTGGGGACATCTGATAGGTAGTAAAAACACTTAGTATTTTAGAATTTATGAATCACTTTCTTATACATTATTGCATTTGATGTTCAAAACAAACTTGTAGGTAGGCCAGGTATTTCCATTTTACAGATATGGTAACTGAGTCCCAAAGAGCTCATGTGGCTGGCCCACGATCATCTGCTGAGAAAATGGTAGAGTCAAGGCTTCTCATTCCTAGTCCACTATAGTCCTACTAAGTAACAATTGAAAGAAGCTACACAAAAGAATAACGAATGGGCCTACTCATGTTTCTGCCAGTTCTAACTTTTCACGATTCTGTGGTAAGTGCCAAATCATGAATTTTAGAGAGAAAGGGAGCTAGAATGATCAAAAAAGAGTTCAGAGACAATGTGGGGTATGTGTGGGAGAGTTTCTGAAGGGAATGGCAGGGACATTCAAGGCTGATGGAATGGTGGAGGGGGAAGAAAGTGTGGTGAATGGAGGCTGCAGCATCCTGGGGATCAGAGTGTGTCAGGCACAGAAGGTTTGCATAAAGAAACAATGGGAAATATGTTCTGAATGGTAGACAGTACCCAGATGATGGAGTTCTTGGATGCAAGCTCAAGAGTTTATTTGGAAGAACAAATGAAAGTTTTGAGTAGGAGAACATCTTTATGACTCTAGATGACTTTTTATGAGGTTTAATCTAGTGGTGTGCAAGAAAAAGTAGCTATTATTGGCAAAGACACAGTTATGAGACCACAGCAATTGTCCGAGCATGAGGGAGAAACTAATACTGCTAAAGAGAGCAGTATACAGCCACAAGGATTTAATAATTCCCTGGTGAATTAGAAAAACAATTTTCAGATGTTCTAAAGTATTTAAATAAATCAGTCACAGCTGCTCCCCCTTCTTGAGCAATAGCTCCAAATTAAATTTGCTTTCAGCAGACATGAAAAGCAAAATTAGGCAATCATCTAAAATCTGGGACAATGCCCTATACTTAATAGATGTTCAATAAATTTGTCTTGTAATTGTGATGAAAATATTATCCAATTCAATAAAAAAACCATATTCCTCTATATATCTATCCAGCTTTTTCAGATGTCAATATTTTTGTTAAAATATGATTTATAAGGCTGGTTTAATGTTATATATTTTAAATGTATAGATCTAGAGTAAATAAATTCTAAATTTGGAGGCCAATAGAGGGTTTTTTTTTTTCCCTTTATGAGCTGAGTGACATTGAATAGGATAGTAGTAGAAATAACAGAATAAATTTAGTGTTTTGAATTGAATCTAGAATCATTGTTATACAGAATGCCATAAAACGTTGGTGTTTGCTAAGGGTCACAATTTAAATTAGTTGAACCACATGACCTTAAGTAAAATCTATTATTCCTAGAGAGCCTTAGGCTAAATTATGTACTAACATAAATGAGCTTTTAGAGATATCTGATTCTTCAGTATAATTGCCACACTGACTGGGTAAACTTGATGAACAGGTTCCTTAACATCTCTGGGCCTCAGTTTTCTCGCCTGGAAAATGGGGATGATAATAGCAGTGCTTGCGCTCACAGATAAACTATACAAATGTTAGTCGCTCTTGTCATTGATTCCTAGTTCTCTCTGTGCATACTGCATCCTGCAGTGCCGTTGCCTTCATGATGTCTTCTGGGCAACACTTCATTCTCCCCTCACCCATATTAAAGGTTACGTGTGCTGAATCCCAACTCATCCCATTCAGTGCCCTAATTTTGGCCATGTTGATAACTTGTTGCTTGCCAAGATGTTAATGAATGTTAATGTATCTATTTACCATCTTTTCCAGACACGTTATTTTAACAGGGCTTAAAAGCCTTAAGCCAAACAGTGAAAAGAATATTAATTTTAGATTCTTCAATTGGCTAGTGGGGAAGATTCTGAAGGGGAGAGATGGAAGGAGGGCCTAAATCATGCCTACACACACACACACACACACACACACACACACACACACACACACACACACACACACACACGGCAGACTCTGAGGAGAGACTGACTTCCTGGTCGTTCCTTAATGGCTCCATAATCAAACCCGGATGTTGTGGCTGCTCCAGCGATAGGCCAATTTCCAGGCTGATGTCGGTCCTATACACCAGGAGCACTTTTCTGGTTAATAAAATCTGCCATCATCCCTTTCACATTCAGCAAACATGAAAGATGCCTTCGTTGGGTTCAGAGTCTATGTTTCCCATAGGCTTTACACCAAAGGGCTGCATCCTGGCTTCTCTGTTCCTGCTACAATAACGGCCCACTGGATCCCCTCCTGCATTTACAAACTCGGGCATTTAATCCACAGTCCGGCTTCCCATTGCTGAAGAGCTGCCCTGTATCCCTGGGCGAAGGCCTCTTTCCTCTCAAAGCAATTGTGGCACTTGCTTCCCTGGCACCTACCTACATCTGTGCTTACTGAAGTGAGACCATAATTTGCTACAGCATGCCTGAGTATTAATAGACAATTATTTATTGCAAATCTGAATCATTTATACTGCTTACTGGCTGACACAATGTAAAATTTTGATCCAAATGTTAATGTGTCCATGACATTGCATAATTCTGTTCCTTGCCATGGTTTTTCTCTTCTAAATGAATCGAATTTGCAGTACAAGGAAATGGCATTTTTAATGGATGAATGATTTACAGCCTCAAACTTATAAGGCTATTATTTGTGTAACTAAGGGGGAATTGACTAATTGCAATAACACAGCAAATTAGACAAATTTAGGATTGTACAGGGAATGAATTCATAGGGAGCAAATGAAAATAACTCACAAAGTTCTTAAAGGGTAACTGAATAAATCTCACTTTAGCTTTACAGGGCAATTGTATTTTTGGGGGAGATCAGGTACCTTTGAGGCCAAACAGACTTATAAATATTCAATTGAGTAGAACATAGATAAAAATTACCTCTTCATAAAGAACCATATGTGTAGGAGAGAGCACTTCCAATTCTCCAAATGTTTACTGAAATTGCCTACACAAATGTTTTCGGCAGTTGGGTGAAAACAAAGAGCTTTATAGTTATGCGATTTCACAAAAAGACACCAATTTTAGCATATTTACCTTCTATTTGTTGAGCAGGCAACACAATGCCAGGGAAGAATGATTTCCTAATGGACATCATGATTTTTCAAAATAAAGAACGTACATCAGCAAAAATAATATTTCTTTCTTTCTGAGGTATTTCTCTTAGGTTGTTTATATCGATTCCTGTTATTCTGTTACTTCTGCCCACAGAGATTGTTAAGATAAAAAGTGCCTCAACACAGCTCTAATTAAATCTCTGAGAAGTACACTGGGATGTCTAAACACGAGGACATTCAAAGTAAAGATTCCTTCAATATTTTAGTCTGGGTGGCTCCCACAAATTAATAATGAGAGAATGAAGATTTGGGGGTACTCCAAAAATAATAATATATTGTTATGTCCTACCAAATTATATAAAAAATGGCCTTCCCTTCTGCAGAAGGCATGACCCTCCCTCTCACTGGCTATAGCAATCATTTTCTTGGTTTTCTTTCCTCCTCCTTACCACCAGTCTGTCCTCCACAACATAGCTGAGCATCTTTCTAAACTGTGCTTGTCTTTCTTCTCTCCTACTGAAAACCACCCCCGGAAGAGTTGGGATAAAGCACAAACGCTTTGGCGTGGTGCACTTGGTCCTTCTGAACCTCACACCCAATACCTCTCCATCACCCCTCCTGCTGGTCCGCTCTCCCCTGCCCTCTTCTCACACAGCAGCCCCTCACCCTACACATGAACTATAAGCTTCAGACGACTCGTAGGCCTTGGGGCAAGCCATGTGCTTATCTCTAATTGGAAGTCCTTTGCACATCCTTATTCCCTCTGCTCGTGATTCCCACTCTCTTTGCTTAGCTGTCACTGATGCTAGGGTGGAGGGGTTCAGATGACATCTCTGGGAAGCCTTAGCTGAGCCCCTGAGCTGTCAGCTGCCTCTGTTTCTCCTATCACAGCACTTCCATACCCAGTGAGAGTCTCGGTTCTTTACCTTCACTGGCTGGAAGCTCCTGGAGGGCATGACTTATCTTCTTATTGGACTGCGCCACAGAGTAAACACTCTGTAAGTATACAAGGAATAAGTCAAATACCTATTGAATATCTACTTTGTGCCAGGCACTGAACAAGGCCCTGCGAAGAACACAAAAATGGTTTTTGTAAGCTCCTTTCTCTCAGATAGAATAGCTTGTAATTAAGTATATTAATTAGATAATAAAGCAAAGAATAACAAAGCAGAATATAATAAGGTCCATTAAAAAAAGGCAAGACTTGCCATAAGGTTTCAGAAAATCGAGATTGTGCAAAGGGCCAGCTGCACAGAAAAGGCTTAGCAAATGGTGTTAGGAATATTATTTCTGTAGGATGTGCTACTTGTTCTCTGAGGCCTGCTCCATGGAACTTCAGTTTTTATGATTCAGCATCTCATATTTCCTCTGTTGGGAAGATATCTTAGAGTAGGAGCCTTATCTATATATGCCCAATAACTTGTTTCAAATTAAACACAATATAATCAACTCCGTTCAAAATTGATTGTAAATTAACACTTGGAAGAGCTGCCCTGAAATTTTAAGGACTCAAGGACAGAAAACATTGCTTATAGTCTGCAGGTGGTCAGAGACTTTTTGTTAAATTTGAATTGGAGAACTTTAAAAATCTAATTTATTTGTTCAACACATATTTATTGACTTCTTGTATAGACAGTCTTACTGTACCCATTTTTTCTTCCACAGACCTCTATCTAGAATGGAGAGATGTCAGGGGCACTGGAAAACAGTAACCAGCTGCAGAATGTAGACAACAGTGATGTAGTGATTGATTGAAATGGGATCAAATGTTAGTATTAATTGTACTGTCTGTGTCAGATTGAAGGACCAAACACCATTGCTATAACTTATATGATAACCAAAGCCAAGACTACCTTATTAATAGTAGGCCCAGGGGCATATAGTTAAGAATTTGGGTTGCCAAATTAGACCTCTACAACCGTGTGATTGTGTACAAATTACTTAATCTTTTTAACTCCAGATTCTTCAGCCATTTCACGTGGACTGTAAAAACTACTTTGGGAGATTGCTTTTTGGGTCAATTGAGATAATGACTCTAAAATGCTTAACACAGTAAGAACTCGATGCATGGATATTTTTATTATCATTTTGAAGATAAGCTACAGATTCTGTGGCATTTTAAAATATGTTAAATGAAAGATGCCTGTTTGAGAGAGAATTTTAAATTATTCATACTCTACTGAATGCCCAGCCCATAATCATTCAAGGCACAATCTTGCGTTCCTCCAGACTGACAAAGGAAGAGGCAGGTGTTAAGTACACAGGCAAGAAACGAGGTCAATAGGCCCACGATCCTAACTAAATCAATGCAAACGGAAATTTTGCATAACTTATAAATAATCAGCTACCACCTACAGTACATGTGATATTGCTTAGTCTCGTTTTCCTATCGAGCAAAACTGGAATGTGGAGATATTTTTAAAATTAAAAAGAAAAGAAACATTTTTTTAGGCTCTATCTCAGAGAAACCTAAAGAGAAGTTTGGCTCAGGCCTCTGCATTCAAGAAGAGCCTCAAATTAGTTTTTGAGCATTTTTTTCTAATCTGTAATCATTAAGACAGATTTGAAGGAAAACATTGATAAAATTTCAACCTGGGTCACCATATTGGATCACTAGGCTTGCAGCGCACTGTTAAGAAATATTATTTACATATAACAACACAATTATTTTGTTCAAAAAATTTTGTGTCAATTTTATTAATTAAAAATATGCCAAACATTTTGTAAATCTCTTTAGATGTTTCTTCGCTTTTTAACACTCAGAGCATTTAAAAATAGAAGTAGCCTGGGCCACTGTCTTGACACAAAGGGGCCACACCCTTTCTAATTCCCTCATGTGGTTAATGCCTGATTTCGATCAAGAGGGCGAAACTATTTATATTAAACATATTGGTTGTACTTTCACATCTCATTCAAGAAGAGAAGCCATCAACAGGACTATATTGGTTAAGAGCCAGTTTTTAATTGTGTCCAATGGAAGAATTCCTTGGGAGTTGCATAGGGCTATATCACTGATGTACATCAAGAGGTATTCAGATTTTATATTATTTGTTCTAAACCAAAACATTTTACTTATTATTCATAATACATGTTGAAAGCAGACACCAAAATGGTTCATTTGGAGCCTTTTTGTGCTTGCCTGCTAATGCACATTAATGCCAGTACACATTCTGTATTACAGATCCATAAAATGCATTTGCATAATATTGAAATTATAATCCCAAATGTGTAGTAAAAACCTTTATGAAAAATTGTTACTGCTCAGCTACTATACAGTGGCTAATTTTTAATCTTCAGCCTCTCAGCTGCGAGTTAAGATGGGGTATTCTTTAAATAAAAATCTCTGGAACTTAACTCTCCCTCTTTTAAATAGAATATTTTTAGATAAGGAAAATATCTAATGTGTTAAATTGCTGTCTTCAAAGTGATTCTGGCCTTTTGTGGACTGTTGTCTTGACTTTTTAGATTAGATTGAGAAGTATTTCTGACTTATCTGCCTTGTATCAGCAATAGGATGAGGGTGTCTCTGATGACCCCGCCAGAGGGTCTCTTCCTAGTCAGTAAAGCTTTCTGGAAAAGAATCAAAGTGGCTGAGGTAGCAAGTACTTGAGCAGAGAATACCATTGGCCACCGTTTCTTGAATGTTATCTCTGTGCTCAGTACTGTGGTAGACTCGATTAAACAAAGAACCCTCGAAGATGACAGAGTAGGTAAATCTGTGCTCATTTCCTTTCACAGCCACATCAAAATTACAACTAAACTGCAAGATAGTCTTCTTTAGGAGTCGCCTTTGTTCTAGCTGAACAGAGATCCTACAACTGGGGACACAGAGAAGAGGCCACCTCAAGTCTGGTAGGAGAGGTGGAGATGAGAAATAGGTGGGTTCCACGCCTGCGTGTGGTGGTTGAGAATCAGGAGAAATATCTTGGCTACAGAGGTTCCCCTCCAAGAGCGAGGGGTCTGGCCCCACACCAGGCTCCCCAGTCCAGAGTTCCAGTGCCAGGAAGAGAAGTTCCCACAACCTCTGGCTATAAAAACCAGCAGAGATTGTGGCTGAGTGGCACAGAGGGCTGATGAAGTTACAGACTTTCCTCTTAAGGGGCCCACACATGGACTTACTTGCTGACGCACTTGCTCGCTCTAAATTCCAGCACTGGGCAGTAGCTCGAAAGGTACCAGGAACACATGGGGAGGAACTGAATCATCTGGCTTCAGGATGAGGGCTAGAAGAGCAGATTTCTCCCAGACAGAAGTGCTGGCAGAAGGCATTGTTCCTTTGTTGAGCCCTTCCCCACCCAGCTTGCAGACCCAGGCAGCTGCCATATCTGAGTCTCTGGTAAGGTAACTAACATAGGTCACTCCACCAGGTGATTCCCTGAGACCCTGCCCTTCACAACGTACGGGCCCACCCAAGCCTCTTCCAGTGGCTTTTCCATATAAACAGCCTGTCTTGGCTGATGCTGCTGACTTTCCTAAAATCTCTTAAAGGTTCACAAAACCTAAAAAAGCAGCATCTGGCCTCGGCAAGGCCTGTACCTCTCCCTGAGCAGCCCCAAGCCCAGCACTAGTGGCAGCCAACCTTGGTTTGCAGCTTGGCCTCTTGAGGCACTTCCAAGCCCAGCATGGGTGACAGCCATCTGCGGATTGCTTGGTGGCTCATACCAGGTGGCCCTGGGCAGGGCATAGGCTGCAGCTGAACTTGGACTATGGCAGAGCCCCTCCCAGGAGGCCCTGGCCTGCACAACTGGTGGCTAGCTTCCATCTAAGTTGGAGCACCACCCAGGGTTGCACCTGAGAATGACACACCTAAAGAGCAGACTGGGAAGGCACCAGAGCTCTGCTAAAGAAAATCCTGACCCTGCACAACAGCTCCTCCACTGATCACGGCCTGTCATCACAACCAATGAGCCTGAGGGCCAAGCCCTCTCACTGATGAGCAAACAGCAACTAAGGCTCAATTACAGTAGGAGGGCACACACAACCCACACAAGGGGCATAGCAGGAGCACTCAGCTCAGGTAACCAGGGAAGACGATGCCACTGGGCCCCACAGCACACCTACTACATAAAGCCGCTCTACGAAGAATGGGAGACATAGCAGCCCTAACTAATACACAGAAACAAACACAGGTAGGCAGCCAAAATGGGAAGACAAACATGTCCCAATGAAAAAACAGACAAAGCTCCAGAAAAAGAACAGAGCAAAACAGAAATAAGCAATCTACCAGATGCAGAGTTCAAAACACTGGTTATAAGGATGCTTAATGAACTTACAGGAAGAGTAGCTGACCTCAGTAAGTACTTTAACAAAGAGATAGAAAACATAAAAGTGGAGTTAGAAAATATAAAAGAGAACCAGTGAGAAATGAAGAATACAATAACTGAAATGAACACTACCTTAGAAGAAATTAACAGTAGGTTAGATGAAGTAGAAGATTGAATCAGCAATTTAGAAGGCTGCAGAAAACACCCAATCAGAACAAGAACAAGGAAAAAAAATTAAAAAATGATTATAGTTTAAGGGGCCTCTGGGGCAGCATCAAGTGTACTAACATTTGCATCATAGGGGTATTGGAGAAGAAAGAGAGCAAGGAAATGAAAAAGTATTTCAAGAAATAATGACTGAAAACGTTCCTGAACTGGTGAAAGAAATAGACATACAAACCCAGGAAGGGCAGAGTCCCAAACAAGATGAACCCAAAGAGGCCCATACCAAGACACATTATAACTAAAATGCCAAAGATTAAAGACAAAGAGAAAATCTTAAAAGCAGCAAGAGAAAAGCAGTTAGTTACCTATAAGGGAGCTCCCATTAGACTGTCAGCTGATTTCTCAACAGGAACTTTGCAGGCCAAAAGGAATTGGCAGGAAATGTTCAAAGTGATGAAAAGCCAGGACCTTCAACCAAGATTACCCTACCCAGCAAAGCTATCATTTAGAATTAAAGGACAGCTAAAGAATTTCCCAGACAAGAAAAAGCTAAGGGAGTTCATCATCACCAAGCCAGCATTACAGAGAATGCTAGAAGGACTTCTTTAAAAAAAAAAAGAAAAAAGAAAATAAGATAAAAAATATGAATAATAAAATGGTAATAACTACATATCTAGCAATAATTATTTTAAATGTAAATGGATTAAATAAATACTTCAATCAAAAGATAGAGTGGCTGAATGGATAAGAAAATAAGACCCTTACAAGAGACTCACTTCAGATCGAAAGACACACACAGACTGAAAGTAAAGGGAAGAAAAAAGATGCTTCATGGAAATGGAAACAAACAAAAAAGCTGGGGTAGCGATAATTATACCAAAGTAAACTTTGTGCATTATTTACAGTAGCCAAGATATGGAAGTATCCCGGGTGTCCATGAATGGATGGATGGATAAAGAAGAGGTGATATATATAGACAATGGAATATTACTCAGCGATAAAAAAGAATGAAATCTTGCCATCTGCAACAACTTAGATGGACCTAGAGGATATAGTGCTGAGTGCGGTAAGTCATACAGAGAACAACAAATGTCATATGTGAGATTTAGAGAACGAGATAAATAACAGAAACAAGTTGATAGATACAGAGAGCATTTTGATGGTTGTCAAATTGAGGATGCAAGGATGGGTGAAGGGGGAGGGGATTAAGAGGTACAAATTGGTAGTTACAAAACAGTCATGGGGATGTAGACTACATAGCATGAGGAATATAGTCAGAATTGTAATAACTATGTATGTTATCAGATGGGTACTGGATTTATTGGGGTGATCACTTCCTAAGTTATATAAATGTCTAGTCACTGTGTTGTACACCTAAAACCAAGATAATATTGTACGTCAACTAAAGTTTTTTTTAAAACGTCAAAGAAAGAAGAGCTCCCATGATAATTCAATGAGGTAGATATACATCCTTTACGATTAAACAGTCTAGAGAGGTTAAACACTTGCAGGAGTCTTTCATCTCTCAGAGGTGAACTCATTCCTGTTAACTCCAATATTCCAACTGCTGCATCCAACAATATTGTTAAATACAGATACTTGATTTTTTAAATGATTCCACAACTGTGTTTTCAAATAATTTTCAGAGTTCAAGCTGAGAATTTTCAGAATTAATGTCGCCGAGTTACATTTTTACTAGACTGTATTGATATAGATCTTAATAAGGGAAGCCCCAATGACTAGGATGAATGCTCACCTTGTGCCCAGTGGGGCTCAGTCAGAGAGTGGCCCTGAATTTCCTCTATGGAACTGATCATCTCTTGGCCATTCGCTCCCTGAGCCTTTTCCCACGGTCTTAGGCAGAAGTTTAGCCCCTGTGCAACCTCAGGGAGTTCTACTCAATTCACACTAACACTGTGACCCAATTATGAAGCAAGGACATGTTCTCTGGTGCCCTCTCACCAGGCTCTCCCCCCTTCTCCTTTTTGTCTCTCTTCTGAAAGAGAAAAGGAGTAGAGAAAACCAAAGCCAAACAAGACTGTACCCACTGGATGTACCCACTGGATGACCACTGTATACTAGTGGCTTCCTTGAAGGGGACTAAGGGAGAACCAGAAACAAGACAGAATAAATCTTTTACTTTATTTGGGGAATTTGGGTTTGAAAAAAAGTTTTCTATTTTCCTAGTTATTTATTTTATTTTATTATTTTATTTTATTTTATTTTATTTTATTCATTTTATATTTTATTAGGTATTACATGCAAATTCGAAAGGTATAATAGTTCAAATGTTATTCTTTATATTGTAGAAAGTCGGTCTCTTTTCTACCTCTTAAAACAAACAATAGTATATTATTCATGGTAGTCCGCACCTCATTTTTTTCATTTGTTAGTATTTAGACATCTTTTTTACAGGGACATATATGGCTACCTCTTTCTTTTAACATATATGTGCCTAACTTATTTGATCAGTCTTCTTTTAATGAATATTTAATTTGTTTCCAGTGGTTTGCTATTACTAACATTGCTGCAATAAATCACCAATTCATAGGTTATATTGAATGTGTGAATAGATCTATAAGATAAAGTCCTGGAAATTGCAGTGACAGAGGGTGTGTGTGGTTTTAATTTTGGTAGATTTTGAAAAGTTGTCCATCCTAGAGATTGCACCCATTTACACACACACACCCTTCTTCAACCCACCACTAGTACTTCACTAGAGTTCCTTAGCTTAACCTTTAGGTTCTGGTAAGCAATGACTGGGACTTGAGAGAAGATGGATTCAGAGGAGGGGTAGCCAGAGACCTGGTTTGGCAGATGGCAGCTGGAACTAGGTCTCCTGTCTGCTGCTAAAAATCTCCAGGAGGTAAATTCCACAGCTTTCTTCAGTAAACTATTTAGACCTCTCACAACTCTTATGAAAGTCAGGACATTTTTCTTATGTCTAATATAAATATTTTCTACATACATCCACTCGTGAAAAACGTGTGCTAATATTTCCTCAAAGCAATACAAGTTCAACTCGCTAGAAAACATGATGCCATAATTTTGAGGCTATAGTATGTATCCTCATTTTTTAATAGCCTACATCTCCTAAATTATTTTAGAAACCTTTAATGCATACAAGAGAGATAGCACAAGTGTTTTTATTTTACTTCGTATTTACTTAGCTATGGACTTTGCAGAGACTGCGTGTATATTTTAAAAATTTGCCATGCTCTCTTGTTTTATTCTTCTCAAACATTATAATCATAGAATTATGATACTCTCTTGTTAGATGCTGGTTAACACATAGCTTTCTTAACACTTCCCATATCACTTCTGCTGAAGGAGACAATGTCACTGTAACTGAGAGGCTCGTAGGTTATTTCTGAGTGTATCTTTCTTTTTCTGTCTAGATACAGTAACTATTTTAGGAACATTTGGTATCCAAAAAATTCCACTATTGTGCAAATTAAAACATCTGCTTATACTTTGACACCTTCATTCTTCAAAGGTTAGCTGGATTTGCGGTTGCTTTGTTCAACGAGAATGCTCTTAGAGCCCAAGGATGCATGTTTAATTATTGGGAAGATATGTTTGACAGAGTTGTGGGGGAAAAAAATTGCCCTTCATATTCAGACCAGCATTAACATTTTTATAGAATGAGATTGCCTGAGAGTCAAAGAAGAGAGAAACTCCAGGAAAATAAATATGAATCTATTCGGTCACTGGTCTCTTTTTACTGATTTACAAGATGCCAACCAACGACTCTTCGCTCTGTTACCTAGAACTCATCAGTTTGCTCTCAAACTGGCATTTCTGATTTCTGCTGAGGTTCAAGACAGCAAAGTAAACCCTGCTTCCAACAATAAATAACAGAGGGTGTTATTCTTTTCATACAAACAGGCT
Organism: Pteropus vampyrus; assembly: GCF_000151845.1. Classification (NCBI taxonomy): domain Eukaryota; kingdom Metazoa; phylum Chordata; class Mammalia; order Chiroptera; family Pteropodidae; genus Pteropus; species Pteropus vampyrus. The sequence goes on along the minus strand of NW_011888783.1, from coordinate 13,971,166 downwards.
TTAGATCACAGCAGACAGCTACAGCCAGGTGCATTTAACTACATTTGTCATTGCCACAAATGCAAAACATGTAAAGAATCTGCTGCACACGGATCTTTCTCTAGCCTTTCTCCACCTCAAATATTCTTCCACCCCTGATCGTGGTTGAGCCCGTCACCCAGCACCTTAAGGAAAGACCAAGGTGCCTATAACAATGGCAGCATCTCCTGACTGGTTTGTTTATTTACACAGGTTATTGGTGCCAGGTAGCAGATTGTACACTAGAAGTCTCTCTGTATCTCAGGCCAAAGACTGGTAATCTCCCTGGGCAATACGAAGATAACACATGTCAAGAGGCAGCAGTGGCTGGTAAGCCAACTCATCACTCACCTTGTCCCACCACCCCTCCTGGCCCCCCCTTGTTACAGCCTTTTCATTGCCATTCCAGAAACCGGCATCCTTCAGGGTTAGACTGGGAGTGAAGGGAGAGGAGCAGGGGGAAGGCATAACACATGCAGCAAGAGGGATTTGGCAAGGCAGGAACCAGCAGGTGAACAATGACTCATTTGGAAACCTGCAGCTGGGGTGTGTGTTATCTGCATATCAGGGACCCTTTGTTAAAGTGGCTTGCCCAGCTGTGTGGGCGCATCAGTGGGGGACTGGTCTGAGACGGAAGATGAATTCTCACAGAAAGTAGAGTTATTTCCCATCTAATTTGTGCGCAAGTTGAGGGAGGGCGCTCTCATCGGGGACCGGCTGCAGAAAAGCCGTGTGGTTCTGAGATTTATTTTCCTTCTGCCAAGTATATTATTTCCAAACTTGCCTTTTCAAGATCTTGCAAATTCCCTTGAAAAATGATTTAACAGCTTAATGAAAACAACAGTGAAACAAAAGCTGCGTTGATGAGGGACAGAGGTAAGGTTGGGTTTGAAATGAGTGACGAACCTCGTAATGAGGTGTGCAGCTTTGTATATTAAGCGATTTCTCTGCGGTACTTTTCCAGATGTGATGGAATACATTTATTTTTGTGCTCATCTGAACTGAAATAATACAAATGAGATACTAAAAAGATATCATTACGTGCAGAAGTAGGCAAAGAATTTAGAATCCCAATTCTGTAAGTTAACAGCTGCGCATGAAGCAATTCAAAACTGCTTCTAGTCTGCAGGTTGCCCAGAAACCTCTGTCAAGCTTGTATGGATCAGTGATGATCTACGTGTGAATCCTGTATGTCGATAGTTCAAGTCTACTTTATTTCAGGCAAAAAGAAATAGCTGGTAGTAAGAAGTCTGTCTCCACTGAAAGCCAGCAATATAGCTGAATACAGCCACTGCAGTAGTGCAATAAAACGGGATGAGTTTTAAAATACCAGATGGTACCCTGTACAGTGCCTGAAATAAAATGGAGAATTAGGGTGCCCTAAGGTGTGCACAGGAAAGGCAATTACATGAAATAAATGGGCCTCAGGCCTACAGGATGCTCAAGTATGCTACACAGGAGACAAATAGTACATCTGGTGAACAGATTTTATCACACACCGGAAAGCCATAAAGCACAACGTTGAATATTGGATCTCCGTCTCACAATGACATTTTACCTGTGTTGGTATTCGGTGCTATTTATTTTAAAAGGTGCCGTAATCTCAATGATGTGTTTTAAAAGCCTCCTTAACATTGTTTTCTACTACGTATCATTTTTTTTTTTGTTGGGGGGGTGGGGATAGTGGGGAGGGCAGGGGAGATTGACACAATGCAATGAGATTTTGTGGACAAATAACCACTCTGGTTGCATAAGATCATGTTATTACATTTATTTCATTGCCTATGTGATTTTAGTAATAGGATTATACTTGTCAGCACTCCCTGTTTGAAAAAATGCCAACTTATTTTTAATGCTACTTCCCACATCTCCATTTCATTGTCTGTAACCACCAGAGTTTCCCTCCCCACCAACCCCCACCCCTTTTTCTTAATGTTCAAGGAAAAGGCACTTTTAGGTGGTGGGGTTTGTCAGGAGAATTTGTTGGCATGGAGCCCTTTCTTATTTCTTCCTCCACAAATGCAAATCTGCTTTCTGTTTGAAAACTGTGTGTTCCTTTTCTATTGTGAAAAAAGACCGAGGAACACGTAACATTCATTATTGTTTTAAGAGTTGCTGTAATAAAATCCTCTCAGTACTTAAAGGTAGTTATAGTCCCCCTCCCAGGACTCATTCTAGCTTTGATAATTGGGTAATTGCATCCTCTCCCCCAACAATAAATATTTTTACCCAATTAAGTTTAAAACTATAATAAATTTTAAAGAATTATAGTCTAAAAATTAATACCCTAGAACCAGATTAAATATGAATATTTATCTTAAGCCATGGAGCGGTGCAACCTGTTTATATGCTTCTATACCTTCATGCAGTGTCCTAGCTCCCAAGAGCCAACACTATTAGTGTTGCTTCCCCGAGTGCCTGGCATGAGCTTCAGAAGTCAGAGAAACTGGTGCCTTCATTGCCTGGATGGTTTCGGACAAGTAATCCTTTACTTCCACATTCCAGTCCTTCTTTGTTTCCAGAGAGCATTATTCAACCATTCACTTAATTATTTGCTCCTTCCTTCCTTCCTTCCTTCTCTCCCTCCCTCTTTCCTTCCTTCCTTCCTTCCTTCTTTCCTTCCTTCCCTCCTTTCTTCTTTCTTTCCTCCTTCCTCTCTCCCTCCCTCTCTCCCTCCCTCCTTTCTTCCCTCCTTCCTCCTCTCCTTGCTTCATTCATTGTGTTCGGTAACTTCTAATTAGGCCTGTGCTTGGCACTGATGCTGGGGATGAAGGGGCACACAACATCGACAAGGTGGCTGTAGCACAGAGCTTGCCTTCCACTCCTCATTTGCTCCAGAAGCCAATGTGCATAGGTCAACCTTCCAGAGCTCTACTACAAGTCAAGCCCTCTGGTATACAAGAGCAAAGACCCTCAATTCTGAAAGGCAACTAAGGGACCCAAGGCACTAACCACATTGTTCACATGTGTAATAAATGCACAAGAGTTCACATTTCAAGCTCTAGCCCACTAGAGACACACTAACCTCCTGTTCCTTCCTTAACAAAATAGGAATTCGATCACAACCCCCAAAGTCAATAGCTTTGGCAACAGTAATGCTTAAGGCCCTGGAGCTACCAGCAAGGACAAAATGGCACCATTGGCATGGCCGAAGTGGAGGTCTGGGAGAAGAAAAAAGAGGAGAGATTTCGTTCAGCCTTAGCAATGGTGAGAGGCAGGGAATTGATTACTAGGGGAAGAAAGAGAACCGAAAGCAGAACTGTGGTCGGCCTAGCTATGGGTGAGGAGAGGCTGGACCCTGAACTCTAGGGAGAGGGGAATCCTGAAGCCATTCACCTCATCTTCCCACCACCGTCACTTTCTTCAGAACTGCTGCTCCCTTTCGTCTACTCTGTCCCTTCCTCCTAGGCCAGCTGTTCCATCATGTCACCCCCAAATACCCAGACCTGCTCTTCCCTGCTCACCCCTCTGCCTCCACCGTCAAAGATTAGCCATCTCTGTCCCATTCCTACCCAAGCACGTGGTGGCATTCGATGCCCAGGTACTTGTACATCAGATGAAAGGTGATGAGAGAAAAATGACTTGGAAACACAAAAGCGGTGGCGCCAAATCTCCAGGTAACATGGTTTTAGGTGCTGAGTTCTATTAAGGAAGGCTATGCCAATGATTACGTGATGTTGGTGGAAAAATTATAAAATATTCAGAAAAATTTAGCTTCTAAAGCTCTACATAAAGTTCAAGAATTTCTGAGGACATCAATGGCTAAGTTGTTTTAAAAATTCAGGATTATGATACCTGAAAAAAATCAGAATCGAATAACCCTTGCTCTTCAAATAACATTCTCATAGGTTCCTGGATTGGTGGTGGCAACCGAGGTTTAAAAAGAGGAAACATCCTAAATTGTGAAGTTCGGCAGCTAAGTGAGACTCAAACCAATCTGCTATTATTGCTATGAAATATTATCATTATATCATAATGGTAATAATAATAATAATAATAATAATAAAAGTATTATTTAATCTCAAATATTTCAGTTGATTTCAAAGATTCCATTAGGGCAAATAAAAGTAATGTGTTTAAGAGAATAGTTTATTTAAGTGAAGGGTAGGAAAAGATGATGGGAAAGACTTTGTAGAGAATCTCTTTTGTGTCTGGATTCAATTTTTACTGTATTCAGATTTTTTATCAGTTCCTGATAAACAGTATAGTTAAGTTGCAGGCAAGGATGGCGGGGGGAGGGGTGTGATATGGATGGCTATACATTTCTAGGAAGCTATGAGGGAAATGTGTATGGAGGCAGGGCTTCTTTTATGAAGTATGTAAGTTTGTTTCAACGCTGTTTCTCCAAGGGCAGATTGGGCCACAGGTGGCTGCTTGCTGCCCAGTGCCTATTGGTGTGTCACCTGCCTGGGGAGCATGGTTAGCTGAAGAGGAGCTGAAGAAGGTCTCTGACCAGAATTAGCCAAGGTTGCAGGGTGCCCCACTTTCCCCCACCTCCCCCACCCATGGAAGCCTGAGCAGATGTGGAGACCAGTTGTTTCCGAGGCAGCCATCACTCGGCATTCTGCCAGGGAGGCTGTATGGGTGTTCGTGGACCTGATGCAAGATGTCAGCATCCTCATCCTGCACTGTTCCACCAGCAATCAGTGAATTACACCAGCTTCACAGAGCAAGTCATTCCAGTGTGATGGAGAAAATGAGAGTGAAGGGATCTTACAGCTGCTGCTGTTGTTCTCTAGTTGAGTAAACTTAGACAAGTTATTTTACCTCTTTCAACCTCAGTTCTCCATTCTATAAAGTGGACATGGAAATGTAATATTTTCCTCATAAAACTATAATAAAGGATAAAGAAGACAATCCAAATAAAATGCAGAGTACCTTGCCTGGCTCATAGTAAGAAGTCAACAATTTTTAGCTCTTCTTACAAACAGGAACTATAGACAGGATGAATTAATCAGAGGTTTAGAAAGGAGAGGGAAATGAGGCTTTCTTTAGGGGGGCATTATAGAAAAGCATCAGAAGACATGCAAGAGAAAAAAGACTTGGAGGATGGCACAGTGGGGTGGAGGACATGCAAATGGGGAGGAATCGAATTGGGTTGGACCCACTCTACCCCTGATGGTGCAAAGTTCTCTATCATTAACGGATGTCATACAGGGAATGAGAATTCTTTGAGATAAACAGAAGTGATGGGTATAAAAAAGTAAATCAGAAACCATTCTGGAAGCTGGCTTGGTGACAGTAAGTACTGAGAATTGCATGGCAACTTACCCAATAACTGTTGGGTGTGGTGAGAGTTCGGTCATAGCTATCATGGTACCTGTGGGTATAAAGCCAGGGGAAATGGGAGAGGTGGATTCTTAGGGTAAATGTTAACTGTTAAAAAAAAAAGTGAGTACGACTCCAGATTGTCATCACAGAGATGTTTTCAATGCCATTGAAGGTCCTTAGAGACCAGAAGACCTGCAGGGTCTCAACATGTGGATGAAGGTGCAAATGGAAAGGTTCTGTGTTTGTAAGAAAAAGATGACTTTAAGGAACAGAAGAAATCTATTCAGAAGCGCCTGAATGAATATAAATGGCATCAGAGGCTGGCATTCATTTCTTTTAGGGTGACAGAGTAAAATACATTTTAATTTGCAATGAAAATAAGAAATGTGAAAATATGAGACTTGAATTAACTTAGAGATAATTCCAAAATGTTCTGAAGATAGAAAGGATTTAAAAATAGCTGATGTGTCAGAATACACCAGCAGTAGCATTGGATGAAGCAGAAATAAAACCAGACTGTAGAGATATTTTGATGCCAATCCCATTAACTAAATAAATCTGAGACTTGTAAGGATCATCAAAGATCTTGCTAGATATAGCTAACTTTTCAGTGCTCGATAGGAGAATGATAAGAAATGGAATTTCTCTAGGCTATAGACAGAAGAGAAACAGGAAGAGAGAAGCTAGTAGTACATGAGAACAACCTCCATAGATGAAAATTTCTATGTGCGTATCATATTTTTATAAGTTCATTTACAGAACACCTCTATTTTCTCGCCATCCTTTCTCAATTCACTGTCTTAAATTATGAGTTCTGTCTCTTTGACCTTATTAACTCTTATCTTTAAAGGTCAATTGCCAAATCCACATACCTGTGTATACATACTCATTTATTCAGGCATATTTACTAAGCATCAGCTACATGTAGGGCCCCGTGCTAGATATTGGGTGGTATGATTCCTGTCCTTATAGAGTTTACAATTTGGGGAAAAGGTAGCTGTACATATTAATAATTACAGAAGAAGACAGAAGATCAATATGATGAGTTCTATAAAGAGTGCTTTGAGGATAGGCATCTGAGGCAGGAGCTATGAATTCTCATTGGGTAGACTGAAGGGGCTCCATGCAAGTTTATGATTTCAATGATGAGAGCAGGGATGTGAGAGGAAGTTCTAAACAGAAGGACAGGAATGAGCCAAGATGATTTCAGAAAATGACAAGTAGTGGGAAGGTCAGGAGAGTGGAAGAAACACTTTCCAGCTGTGGAAGGTCCAGTTTGCCATATGAGTGGTTCTATGCATTACAAAGATATTGCTCTTAGCAGTGTGGAGAAAGCAGAGAGGCAGATAGTCCTGGGGAGAAATGACGATGTCTAGAAGTGAAGCTGTAGCAGGAGGTGTAGAAAGGACGAGCTGAGTTTGAGAGAAACTGTGGAGCTAGAATCAACAAGACCGAATGACATGTTGGAGGGGAGTGAGGGAGAAGTTGGAAACTGTGAAATAATAAAAAATATATGTATTGGTCTCTGCCCCCGGGTTCCTGGCACAGAACTTCTAAAACCCTTGTGATTTCCTAAGTGATAAGAACACAAGGAGCATCTCTTGTTCTAATGAGGTGACTCTGGGAGGGCTAATGGATGAAGAGTCACTAGAAAGACCAAGCCATGATTAAAAGCTTAGGATTTTCAGCCCTACCCCTCATCTTTCAAAGAGGGGAGAGGGGCTGAAAATGAGGTTAATAATTGATTGTGCCTATATGAAGAAGCCGCCATAAAATTTCAGTAGTGGCGAGCACACTGGGAGAGTGATGTACCTTAACCCCATGGGGACAGAAACTCCTGCGCTTAGAATCCTCCCAGATCTTGCCCTATGTATCTCTTCTGGCTGTCCATCTATATCCTTTTTCATATCCTTAAATAAACTGGTAAATGTAAGTAAGTGTTTTCCTGAGTTCTGTGAGCCACCATAGCAAATTAATCAAACCTAAGGAGAGGGCCATTGCAACCTCTGATATACAGCCCGTCTGTCAGAAGCACTGATGATGAACTGGGCTTGTGGCTGGCAACAAACATCAAAAGGGAGCAGGGAGGCAGTCTATGGGACTGAGCTCCGTAAGTAGAATCTGACACTATCTCCAGGTAGATAGTGCTATAATTGAGTTGAATTCTTGGACACTTGGTGTCCTGAAAATTGTGTGGCTTTGTGTGGAAACCACCCTCACTCACTTTGAAAAAATTTGGGTGCCAGCATCCTTACAGAACCCAAGATGTTTTTGGAGTTCTCATTCTCTTTAACCTTTCTCTCCCACATGATATTGCTTACTACTCGTGGCTTCTTGAAGCTTTTTTCTGTTTCTTTGAACAGGCAACACTACTCTGCTTTTCCTTCTGGTCATGACCAAATACTTAATAAAATGACCTTTTGTAAGAAATTCAGCTCTTCATTCTAACACTCATCTTTCTAAAAGATTAAGTGGTTTATGTGACTAGGGTCAAGTTTAAGTTAAGTGGTAGGTCTGAGACCATAAGACATATCTACCAAGCTTCATCCCCCAGGGAGAAAAAAACAAGGAAGAGATTTGGTTGCAGGTGTGTACAGATGTGAGCCTAGAGAACTGAAATGTTCCTGAAACTCTCTTGGCTGGGGAACTTGATGCTTCATACCAGCAGGCAAAAATAGTTTAAGAGTGAGTTTCCCAAGAGAGTGAGTTTTAAATAATAGAGATATGATTTGGAATGGTTGGCATATAAATCTTCTTTCCAGGCTTCAACATGAAGCACAAATTTGATCTAACAGACCGCAATGAGTCTTTAAGAGCCGTAATAGCCTATCATGTCAGAGGGTATTTATGGACTTATAGAGTCTTCAGATATCTGGACCTTGTACAAGCATGATAAAAGCCCTCTGAATTTTTTGCACAAGTAAATGAGTGCTTGGTTAGCTGTGTTTCTTAAACTAAATGACTCAGCCATTGTTCACTTGTAAAATACCCAAGGGTCCCAGTCTACATTTTGGAGTAATGTGTTGCAACACTTCTGTTGGAAGAACAAAGCAGTTTGGGGGCTGTAGGAAATCACTAACTTTTATTTTTGTTTTGTACACTGCTAACTTAAGAAATATGCTGTTCAGTAAATGGTTTTATGACAGGTATTTCTCGGGTCATACCTCCAGTGACAAACAGGGGTGATGGAAGCAAAATGGTCTTGCATTTAAAAAAAACGATTTAGGACATAGGTCAATAATCTTAAGAACCAGTCATTTTGCTAGACTCTTAATTGATAAGACTTACAAGCTAATGACTAGATAAATGTAAATCTTGCTTGTAGGATCATTGAGTTTTCTCATTCCCAATAAGTAGTTGAAGAACTTTTGCCATCTCATAAGCTCTCTTTTTTGATGAGAAAATTAATAGTTATTCTCTCTATCTTCATGAAATGCTGGTCATGATATGGATTTAAAGTACTCCTTTCCATCCGATGCTTGAAACAAAATATTTCTTAAATAAGTTGTGGTAAATAAAGCTTTTTGACAAGTAGCTAGTACTAGAACAGTCGACTCTGTCCGAGGACGTTTGGGCTCCCGTGGTCTTCTGTGTGCTCTTTGACTCAACTCAGAAACAGAGACTGAAGGTTTTCTGATTTGTGTCAGGCAGGTAAATCTGGGCCCATAAGAATTATTTCTCAAAAAAAAAAAATCTTTCCCAATCTATACTTTTTGTGAGATAAATATTGAGGAAGAGCTAGATGTAATGTTTCCCTTTGGTTTTGAGTACTGAAATGGGAACATGTCACATAATGGTGATCCGTGTGGAGCAAAGTCGGAGGACCTAAGGAAGGCTGCTGCAGCCACCCCGGTACCCTTCCAGGCAATCTCCTAAATCCCCATGGGAGCAGAGTTAGTTCTCCAGCTTGCTGATGTGAGCACTAGGAAATTGAGAAAAGGCAGGGAAGTACAGGAGAGGTTGTACCTTCTACCTCTGCCAGAGTAACCTGTCTTGCCTTCAAGTCAAGCCTTCTTAGGAATGATTGCTTTACTTGTCAGGGAAAAACTCAGTTTTTCTAAAAAAAAAAAAAAAGCTTAAGGTGAGCAGACTCAGATTATTTACACATTATTTACATAACAAATTATTATTTACACATTATTTAAGTGACTAGTCAGAGAACACTAAAAAGCCATATGTAACGGAAGCTCCCTAAAGAATCACACAGAATTCTAACCAGATACTGCAAGCATGCATTTAAAGAAGACTAGAAGGCTGGTATGTTAAAGGCACTGGAGCAGCAGAAACAAAGACTCGGTTCGAAAGGGAAAAGAGAATCAATTGGGAAAAAACGGAGTCTCCGGGCCTCTATAGTGGCTCCCCAGGGAGACTCCAAAATCGACTTTAGGGATTGAACAGCTTTTTAGGTATATGAAGCTATAAACATTTTTGGTTTTTTTGGTTGTAAAGACATTTAATCTCTAGGCAAGAAAGGAAACTCATGTGTGTCTCCCCTTAAGCTTTCTCCAACCCAGACCACTGGGTGGATGCTTAGAGGGAGTAATACAAAACCTCCCTTGAGTTTTCCATCCTCTTGTTAGCGGGACCACTAACTTCACTGGATTCAGGGCTCAAGGAATTGGCAATGGTGTGCATAGGTCACAGGGGCCATTCTTTTGTTTCTGGCCACTGGACTTGCTTGGGTAGGCAATGAGCACCAGCCAAGGCCATTGAGCAAAGGAGTATGACTAGAGAGCTGTGTTCTAGAAAGATCATTCTGGCCACACTGTGGGAAAATGAATTAGAGCAGGAAGAGGATAAGAGCAAGGAACATAGCCACAGCTTCTCATATATTTCAAGTGAGAGATGAGAATTTGAAGGAAGACAGTGACGATTACATTGGCCCACCATGGCCACAGTTGTGTCATCAAGAGTGACCATGGGCCTAACAATCCCCCACGTAGCCCCAGACCATGCCCACCTCAGCAGCCTCGGTGTCTGTGCCCACTTTCTCCCACGGGATCCTCCACACCGTCCTCAGACATGAGTCTACAAGCCATAAGCATGTCTGTCTCTAATAGTTTTTAATGTGCATTCCTTACCATAAGAGGCTTGTGGTAAATTTATAGTTTGGGCACAGAGCCATTTCCTCATCCTGCTCATAACTAAACTCCATTATCACATTTAACTTCTGATCACAAAGACAGGCTGTGTGGGGATAGGAACATGGTGACAACCCAGCAAACAGCCTCTCTCTTTCAGGATGAGTAAGGTCAGGAGGGGACTGTATAGCTGAGACAAGTGTGGACTCACAGAATAATAAAAAAACAAATGATTATTACAGCTTTGTACTTTGTACTGAGCACTGCTTTGTACTAAAGTCTGGGCTGCATTTTATATATATTTTTTGTCATTTAATTTTTGCTAAAATCCTGTGAAGTGGGTACTATTAGTATTCCTATTAAACAAAGAGAAAACCAAGGCTTAGAGTTTTAAAAACCTTCTTAAATATACCTCGAACTTATAGTGTTATATGTTAATTATATCACAATAATACTAGAAAAAAAGCACACGGTCTACCACACACACACACACACACACACACACACACACACACACATGGGGGCGGGGGGAGAGAGAGAAACCTTCTTAAAGTTTCATAGGTAGTAGGTGACAAAGCAGGGGGTCAAATCCAGATCTGTCTCATTCCTGAGCTCAAGCTTGGTGGCGTTATGCCGTGAAGAACATTGGCACCTTTCATTGCCTGCACTGATGCTAATCTATTTCTGATACAACCCATAATATAAGGTCAGACTAAACCAAACCGCAGGTATTTCTTCCAGTCTAATTCAATATAGGAAGAAGAGTCTGTCCCAAGTCACGAGGGACTCAGGTTCAATTCAGCACTTGGGATCTGTCTAGTCTTGGCAGAAGGGGATTTATTAAAGGATTCAGACCAAATGAACCCTCAGACCCACTATAGCATGGGCCCAATCCAGGACCTGTAAGAAAGGAACAAAAGATATCCAGCACCCATGATGTCCCTCCTCCCAGGATTGGTGACTAGACCATCCCAGTCATCCTGCAGGGACTTCTTGACATGTACATGTTCCTGTCCCCAGTTCATAAAACTTATGAGCCAGGAGACAAAAAGGCTCAGGTGAGGTTTTATACCTAAGCACTAATTATGTATAATCTGCAAGAGCACTAGACAGCTATATCTGCCAAGGAAAATGGTCTATCAGCCAGGGCTCCAAAATCAAGCCTTCACCGGCCACAGTGAATTGTCAGCTAAAAAAATCACTCCATTTCAAACAGGGAAGCTACCCAAGATCATCATTTAAGAGTGCATTGCACAGAACCTAGAAAAAGTCTGATGGCAAAGAGAAAGTAAACAAAAGATTAATATCCAACATTTATATGCAAGCAATACATCATTAATGATCATTATGGAGAACTTGCTTAGTTCAAATGAGGTTCCAGAAGACTGGAGTCATTTCACTGTAGCATCAGTATTTATAATAGCCACCCTGGGGAACAGCAGGCCATCAGCTTGACATAGCTAACATGCAAGGTAATGGAAATAAGTAGAGGTGAAATGGAGCCACACAGACACCGAATTCTCTTGGGAGCCAAACTCCATACAAATAATTGGAGACCACCCCGTATACTAGCAGAGTGGAGAGGACATCCCTCAGATACTTTAGGTCACATTTTAA
>NW_011888783.1:13879790-13957916 GCF_000151845.1 Pteropus vampyrus | reverse complement strand
TGTGGTTAATTTTAGTTATTTACTATAAATAAGTACAGAGAATTTGTTCACATTTCCTCGTATACTTGTATTTTTCTTTAGCTTACCCTGATCCACAGAATTAGTAAATTAAATAACACAAAAAATTCATTTTTATTTATCTGGGTGAAGCAGGGAGTGACTGGGGAGGCAGTTTCTTATTCTAACTTAGATATTAGAACTTAATATGGAGTGGAAAAGGTAAGCCACCCAGCGCTATTCCTGTGCTAACTTCAAATACAAGGTCACTGAGTTTAGGGGTGACGCAATAATGTTTCCTTTTCTTGTTATTGTGAATTAAAGACTCCAGAAGTTTTTCATCCTAGAAAATAATATATATGGAGGAGGTCTTCAGGTTCAAGAAAGGCTTTCCAAGAATATCTAAGAATAAAGAGATGACATCTCTGCAGAGGAGAAGGCCTCTGTTTCTAGACAAGTAGTCAAATGATCAGATGGATACTGGAATGATGAAGGAAACATGACTTGATTGTCCCTGTCTCCTTCTCCCTTAGTCAACTTATATCGACATCTTTGCTCATTAGAATGATGGCCAGGTATACACAGAAGAACATTTAAAAAGCAATGCTCTTTGTGGGACAGTTAGCAGAAAACAATCGTTTGTTATGATCATCAGAAAAGGACTGATGATGAAAGAAATTTCTAATCACCTAAAATCCTGAATCACGCAGGAGCTTATTGTTTCTCAGTCTGGGTTTTATTCCCACCTTTCCTTTTATTCCCACTTCCCACACTTCTGTTTTCTCAGCATGGAAATGGAGGGCTCCCAGGTGAAAGAAGGCAGTTAAAAATATCAGAAGGAGCTGGAAAAGGAAGGTCATGGTGAAGGGAAGTAAGAAATGGAACCTTACCAAGGGTCAGTGTGTGGCCCTTGCGTGATTCCAGTGCCCGCGAGTGATGTGCGCCGCAGAAGAGAAAACAAAGCAGGCAGCCCAGACACAGAGGAGCCTCAGTTCATCTCCTCCCTGTCCGTGGGGCTCAGGGCCTACATCCCCTCTCTTCCCATCACAGGCTGAGTGCTTCCCCAAGGACTCCGGGGAATTGAGAGAGGATATGTGTAACCCCCAGGGAATCTGAAACAAAAGCAAAACAAGAAAAGAAACTTCCCCTCATGTGCCCTTCACCAAAGGGCATTCATTCTGAGAAGCAGAGCGAGTTCTCTTAAAATGGCGTTTCTTGGCCTGTGAGAGGGAACTAGTCAGTGAATTCTCAGAAATAATGATAAAAGAGTCTTGGGATTATGATAATTTGTTAGTACCCTTGATATTAATCATGAAAGAGGAAATGGTAACCATTAGAAAATTCCCAAGAAGAGGTTATACCAGGACAGAAGGGAGAATGGTAGCGATTTTTTTTTTTAAAGTAATACAATTCCCCTCTGCACTCCCCAAAACGCAGCCTATGGGGCTTAAGCCCTTAACAACACATTCGATTGTATAAGTATTTACAGAGCTTTGGTGCGCGCCTAGCACTATGCTACATGTGGCCATTAAGAGAAGACTTTTTTCATTTAGCAAAGGCATCACATTAGGAATGGAGGTAGTGGAGTCAGGTGTGATTTTCATGATCCTCAAGCTTAATGGGGGATTTATGTCTTGGTATTTGAATTAAGACGGGAGAACTGTCTTGTGCACATTCCAGAAGTGGGCATCCCAGAAAGCGAGGGCATTTAAGCCTTAAATTTTAAGGCATCTCGGGTATCAGAGAAGTCCTGGGGCTGTCAGACAGCTTGCAGCCCATTGCAAGCCCAACTTAATGCTCCATGGAGAACTAGATCCAATTAAACTGGGGACTGCTTTGCAAGTGCCAAGTTTCACGCAACTTCCAACGGATTTGGAATGAGGAGTAGAGGCAGGCCCAGAGCAAAATGAGCTGAGTCGGGAAAGGGGAAATAGATTCAGAATGTAAAAAGCAGGGTTCTTTGATGGGCTGAGGAACTGACACATGGAAAATGTAATGCATTATTGACAAACACGTATGCTGGCTGCAAAAATAATTAACACAAGCAGAAAAGAAATAGAAATGAAATGAAGCAGAAAGACTTTGAAAGATTGTGAAGTGGCCGCTGAAATTGCCAAGCTAATGTCAGAGAGATGATTAAAATTTTCCAATAGAACAGGTGAATAGGTAGTTAGGAGAGTGTGGTGTAAACCAAGAGAGAGTAGATCATTATATGAATCCACACTGAGGTACTCATCAGCATTTTATGTGCAACTTTGCAGTGCACATTTTAGCAGATGGAGGAAGCTCTTAAAAGCTGATAGCTAAACCGAGTTTGACTGCCTTTCTGTTCCATAATAACCATTTCTGGAATGGGTACTCACTCCAAGTGAGCACTGCAGGACCAGTTCTCAGAATAGAATTCCAGACATATCAATATGCTCACAAGTAAAGATATCTGCAAGACCCTAGGATCAGGGGAGAGTAGGGGAAAGAAATGGGAGGTTTCAGTCTTCCTAAGCAGAAGTGCCTGGGTGAACAGACTCTAAACAGATAAACTGGAGGCTTAGTAATTAGAATTCGAAGTGAAGATCAAGTATCAATAAGGCGAGATTCTTTCGCAGGCCAAACTGTGTGCGTGCACGCGGGCACACACACACACATTCTTGTAGAAACTGTATTGCAGCAATAACAAAAACAATTAGATGGTGGATTGTGAGTATGTTAAAACAGAATAATTCTTCATGATCAGAATGACTTTTTCGCTCATTCCACAGAAAAAGACTCTTATTTTTTATTTGTTGGCAAAGCCAAATTAGAAAAAATATATATCTTTACGACCACAGGAGACAAATGAGTGATACCAAATATCACTAAAAATGCTATTAATCTACAGTGATATAAAATTACTATCTCAGTACAAAGATAGCCTATATAATCTGAATTTCTCTAGCATCATAAAAACGAATGAGAAGCGAAATTGAGAGTAAGTATGCTTTTGAGATGCCGTTAAGTTACACGCATTGTTAACAAATGTGGCTAGACAGACTGGTGATTTACCTTGAGAAACAAATTTATAGAGACACAAAATTTCCAAATGGGACCAACTCATTGCTCTCCTCCTCGGTTGATGACACCTCTGAGGGTGCTATTCTCCTTTCTTCGATATTTAAGTGTGGCTGATTAGCTATTGACTTTATGAATTATTTCCCCCATTTTCATTTGTTCATTTTCTGCACATTTCAGAAGTGGAAAGTAGCTTGCAGGGGGTGAATTTATGGCAAGGAAGAGGATACAGGTCAGGGGTTTCTTCTTCAGGTACCAGAGGAGCACAAGGGATCCCACCAGGTGACAAGTGAGGAGCAAAAAGCACTGTTGGCTCCATCACTAGAAGACCCTCTCCAAATCTGAATGAGGCTGACCCTCTGTCAGTCTTCCATCATCTCTTGCTCAGACTGGAGGGATGGAATATCAGCCCAATTCTAGGACATTTCACAAGCCTCTGGAAGAGCTTGAAGAGGGTAATGGCCAGGTCAGAATCTGACAGGAAGTAGAGGGCAGTAGCATTGGGCTATTGATGGGGTAGGAGGCTAATGATGATATGAAGGAGGAAAGATTGAGTCAGATAAAAAGATAGAGAAATGGAAACAGGGGAACTAAGTTTTTTCACTTCCTCCATATAGAAAGAAAGAAAGAAAGAAAAAGGAAGAAAGAAAAGAAAAGAAAAGAAAGAAAAAAAAGAAAAGAAAGAAAAAAAAAGAAAAGAAAGAAAGAACAGAAGCTCACCACCAATGCTTTGGGGCAATTTAGAAAGGGACATCTGACAATTTTCAACTGGTCTCAAAGGTGGTATGGGAACAGCATATTAAGGTGGTATAGCTTTACCAAGATACTACCAGTAACCTCAGTTTGCTGCTAGCCAGAGAAAAATTCAAGAAGTTATAGTGATGGCTTTGCTTTTTTGCCAGCTGCCTTCTTCTATGAAGGTTTTAACATCTAAATGTAATACTACATTTAGGACATCCCTGCGAGATGGCAGTGGGGAACTCTTATTTAGAATCCCATTTTACTGATACAATGATACCATCACAGGAGGTATTACAGTGTCCTGCCCAGGGGCACGTAAATAGGGCAAGGTTAATCCAGAAATAGAATTGAAGTCCCATTCCAGTGCATTGTTCTTTCCATGAAAGTGAATCAGGCACCAATTCCTAACATCCCTATTGGCAGAGACACCAGTCCTAAGAAGATGTGGATGCTGGGCGTGACCTTTTATGTCCCAGAAGAAATTCCAGGAACAGATCCCGGTTTGTGGCACCTGAAGCTTCAACTTATGGGTACTCTTTAAGAAAAAGAATTCAAAAAAATGCCTGCACAATCAGGTATGAGCAGGAAAATTAATTTAAATGAGTAAAGAAATTGCATCAAATCAGCAATGTTCTAAAACTAACGAATATCACAAATTTCAAAAAAATCTAGAAATAGCAACACTACATTCTTATTAATTGTCTGATACAGTTCTATAATGTTGGTTTCCCTACATTTTTTGCCTTATGCTCTTTGATTGCCTCATTCTATGAAAATGATTTTGAAATCTTTCCTAGAATAAGGATAGACAAGTAATTCAGTCTTCTAGCATGGTTGATGAAAACGTGTTTATTATTGATGATTTCAAAAAGTGACTTTCCACTTCAGCTTTTGTATTGGCAATGCCACATCTGTAATTTCCTCAGCACTTTCTCACTTGAGAGGCATTTCCTACCAGAAGCTAAAGCTTTTGAGGACTGTAGCCTCTGATTGAGCTGGGGAGTCCTTTCCTCTCCCTGCCACCCAGTCCCAGGTCCTTACTTCTTCCTTTCTCACCAGGCCTGACCTAGGGAAAGGAGTCGGGATGCCAGGTGGCCATGAAGCCCAGGTTGAAGTGGTAATGAGCAGTGCCTGGTTGAAGACTTCTCGTTAAAGGCAATAATGAGGCAGGATGCTCAAGACTGCCCACCAGAAGAAGCTCTCATTAGGGGCTGGGCAGATGGAGAAATTATGCTCAGCCTGCCAGCTCAGCCAGCAGCTCTAAGACCACCTGGGGCAAGAGCGGTGACGCCCTAGGCTGAGGCAGCGCTTTTTGTCTCATGGTTCAGGTGATTGCTTTCTCCTGTGGGCAACACCTGACCCTTGGAAAAGACCTTGAATTTTCAGGCTCTCCAGCTACACTATGTCTCCACCTCTCATTGGCCCTGGCACCATTATGAAATAGAAAACTCATTTTTGGGACCTCACTTTCTTCTTGGAGCATTTCCTGTTCTTGGAATGTAACTGCAGTGGAAATTCCCCAATAGGGCTTATTTACAATAAGTTTTGAAGCTCAAAGGAAATTTTCTAACCTATCAATAATAAACTATCAAATTTTGATCGATTCTGTTAGAGGACAGACTGAATTATCTTTCTATGCTCTCTATAGTAAACAGTACAAAACTGTCATATAAAGAATCAATCAAAATGTATGCAGCCAAAAAAGGTGTAGGGAAAAAAAGCAGTGTAATGGTATAACCTCCTCAGTGGCCCTAGAACCCAGAGGAGACACCCCCAGCCCTGAGATACCCCCAACTCTATGGAGACTTGCTCTTGGCTTCCTGGTAGAGCTCATTAAGAAATGCTCCCCTTTCAAATAAATGCCCAGGAACCACTTAAACTGCCCCACTGAATTCATATCAGAAATCTTTAAAACAAAAATCCTCAAAATTTTAAGGAGCACAGCTGCAACTGTAGGAACCATGGAACCTGTAGGGAAGATATTGAGAGTTGGAGAATTTCCCCTCAATTAAGCCAATAAATAGACACACCATCATATGTATGGCTAAAGTCAACAAGTCTGCGCTTAACAGGTTTTGATCACCTACCAGCTGTCCGACCCGTGACAAATCTCATAACTTTTTTATTAGTCCTAGTTTTCTCACCGATTAGAAATAGAAATGATGCTATGGTTATATTTAGCTTGAAGGATATGAAAGCACAGTGCCCTACATATGGTGCTTAATAAATGTCATTTCCTTCCTATGGTTTTACAATATAGGCTCTTCAATGTTACAATTTTCTATGGTGTCTTTCATCTTTATTAAATGCCCCATTTATGCAACTTGAGTTGCTGCTGGAACCCAAGAGACCCCATTGTTTTTAAGTCCTTATTAATTCCTGACTTTTGCTTCACCTTCTTCACCCATAGATCAAACCCTGCACTCTGCTTCCACTGTATACTGCCTGTTTTGTGTGATGTTGACACTAATCTTTAGAACAAATGAGCTGAGAATGTTAGATCATTTCTTCATATAGCTTTTGATGTTTAATCTTCCTAGAAAGACTGGCTACATCTCCCAGATGGGAGTACAAGGCATCATGAGACATACCTACAACTTTTTCTCCTACTCAGACTTCTCCAGGCTGCACAGATTTCTAATTTTAGTAGTGCCTATAAGCAGTTAGAAGTCAGGCACTTACCTAATCAATGGCCTGTGCCAAAGCTGCCCATGTCAATCATTCTGAATCCTTTCCTTTGAAATGACTGCTTTCATGCTTCAAAGTTTTCCGACATTCAGAGGTGTACTTTTCCAGACCTCTTTCTAAAGTATGTTGATTTTAGGGTCTGCAGTAGAGCTTTTTTCTACTATGAGCTGTTGAATGTATCTGGCTCATTTATTATTTTTTAAATTCTGTTTCTGCTCGTAGAAGTTCCGAGAGCTAGTGAGGAGAAGAAAACTAAGAGAGGATTCTGGCTAAAAACAAGTTGATTAAAAAACAATGACTGCCTTTAAATCCTCGGCCTCACTTGAGCTGAGATGGCTCTTTACAAAGGTGAAAAGAGATAGCTAGAATCAATGGGCAAGACTCTTAGGATGTAAAACTGATTATGGCATGGGCACAATTTCCGCCAGCAGTGTCTTCTGAATGCAAAAGGAAAAGGTATCATACCATGGTTTCCTTCAAATTGATCTGTGTTCCCAAACTTAAAGGGATGAGAGAAATGTTTGAGAGATTTTAACTTGAACAAATAGACTTGTGGCATTAGCACCTTAGGTTCTCTGGAGTCAAGGAACTGGCTAAATTTTCCTTGCCGATAAATGCTTTGGTCACAAAGTCATATTCAATTCCCTTATCTGTGTAATGCATACAAGATTCTTTGGTTTGTAGCAAGACCATTTTGTATTAAAGTTATTCAAAAATCACCAATTAATTACTAAAATGTAGCTTCATAAAAATAAATCTTTGTCATGACCATAGAAGTAAACAGACTTTTAAAAATAACTTGACAATTGGAGTAAATCTTAGAAATAATTTAATCTAATCCAGTCATTTTACAGAAAGGAGAACTAAGGCCCAAGTTACTTGTATGATTTGGTCAAAGTTAGCAGCAAACCTGGGTATTCTGATGTCTACTTGAAGTCATGATATGACAATATTTGCACAGCACACTGGAATAAATTGGAGGGCACTTGGGGACATCTACACAGGCTAGGTGAAAACATTTATCACATTTTCTTTAGACTTTATTACTGATAATAAAAAAATACAGAGCATTAAAGATGGATATTAAATATTGAATTTGTGTAAAAGCTCAAAATAAAATCTTTTCTAAAAAAATTTTAATGAGAAAATTGAGCTTCCTTCTAGGCACATAACTATTTTATACCAGGTTTTATGTTTGAAATGGCTACAAGTAAGTCCTGATCAAGTATTTTTAATGATCTCTTCAAATTTTTGATAGTCACCATGGATGAGAAACTTTGTTCTCACAAGTAGGTGATAAAAAATTTAAAGCCATTTTTTATGACCATTCAAAAATTTACAACAGTCGAAATTATCTTTAAAGAATCTATGAGCTCTTCTTTTTAATTTTCTTTGACCGATGTAAATGTTGAAATTTCTCTTGATAATGGAAATGGGTTTCCAATCCAGTCAAAATCTTTCATTCCAAGTATTTCAAAAGAAAGATGTTGGAACACGCTGGATATGCACACAGTATTAGAGCCCTTGCTCTGCCACTTGTGTGTACACCTATGCAAAAGATCATAAATGTGCAGTTCATGTGAATAAAGAGGTGCAGGGCTGCCTTCTGAGCTATGTCTTGCAGGAGTCTCATCTGGCTTACCTGTCTCCACAATCTCCCGCTCTCAGCCCAGGCTTGGACCTCGCATCATCACGCTCTCTGGACCTCTGGAATAAGAAGCCTGTAGCATCTCTGCAGCACTTTTGCCCACAGTGGGCAGCAGTATGCTCTGCAGCAGACTGTTGTAAGAGAGTGAAGAGTACCTTCTTGGCAGTGTTCAGTGCATTGCAGAGAGGCTCGTGGTATTGGCCATCTGCGAGACTGTGGGGCACACTGTCAGAGGTCCTCAGGCTGCTCTTAATGAGAACTGGACTCCCAACCAGCTGGGGACCTCGCTTATCCCCAGTCTTGGGTGCTGAAGTTTCTCTAGTTCACAACACCCTTGTAATTTCTTCAAGCACAGCAATCATGAAGCCCAGAGAGATACAAAGGACTGGCCCAGGTCAGAAAGTGACAGGCCAAGACCAGAATGGGATTGTCCACCACTCAGTCTGTGTTCTCACCCCTTTTCAAGGTGCATCTCCATTAATAATCTGGCCAACACATGACACTCAAGGATGAAGGTAATATCTCCTCAGTTCTACCAGTAAATCAACAAATGTGGTAGTTTTACTTCTGGTGTCTAATAAATGGAAGTTAAAAATTCATGTAATAAGTATCCGATTGAAATTTTTTCTTACAAATAAATTAAGGATACTAAATTCTATTATATCCACTGTGGGATCACAGAGTTACTGCTGCTCTCTTCTCTAAATGTACAATGTCAAGGAGACCTGAATCACTGACCACTTTTAAAACGAACGTCATCACAGATAGGAAAATAAAATCAAGCAATTTTTTAAATCATTTTTTCACCTAAACTCCATTCATTATTTAATTTTTCACATTCTTCATCCATTTAAGTTCCCCTGGGCTGAGCCATTTATATCATAAAGAGCCGCAACCTGCACTAAATATGTCTTTCTTTCATCTTTCTTTTAAAAAAGGAAAATATTTTTTTCTATGCCTGGTAAGAGTGGACAGCCCTGGCGGCTCCCGTTTTTATTGTGAACAACTACAGCACTAATCAGCACCAAGTTTCTCTTGATGTCTGTCTGAAACGACATTATCCTGCAGGGATCCACTCTGGGAGTCCAGAGGCTGATTATCCCTTGTGGTCATATGTATGTGCCTAAGAGAGCAATTCTGATGCTGCCAGAAACAGTGGACAGTGATGAGGTGGATGGGTGGCACCATGCCACAACGTTTTTGTCATAACCCATCAGCAGCACACATTTATTGAGTCTCTACTATGTACAAAGCTCTGTGTTAAGTTCTATCTGCTAAGTTTATGTTTGAAGTACTATGTACTAAGTGTATGTGCTAACTCCAGGATAGAAGAAATAATAGTAAATATTTGTTGAATATTTTCTATATGTTAGGCACTAAATCAAATGTGTTAAACATGCATTATCTAATTAGGCCTCTCCATGATCCAATGGAAACTTTATTAACCCAATTTTATGCATAAGCATATTATTATTCCTAAGATTACAGCACCTCTATAAAAAGGTTCTCCTTAATTGCCTTATCTGATACAAGTGCCTTTTTCTCCATCTCAGCTCTTTGTTTCCTTCATAATAGTTCTCATACTTTATTTATTTGTTCCTTTATTGGAATTTTTTTTGGCCATCTCCCTCACTAATATGTTATGCTCCATGAAGCTACAGGTTGTGTATCTTTTGTTTCACTGCCTGACAGAGTAGCTGGACATGTAGTATGATTTCAGTAAGTGTTTGATGGAAGGATGGATGAATGAATGAAACTGAGAGGAAAAATTTAAGTGCCTTACCCAAGGTCATAGAGCTAGTGAGTGACAGAGCTGGGATTCAATGTCCACATGCTTAAGCACATCTGTACTCTCCTAAATATAATGATAACCCTATTGGGAATTTGAGATGTAGACACAGCAATACAGAGAATTCAGGAGGGCTACATCTGAGGAAAAAAGCTCTTTTCTCGAGTGTGGTTTTGAACTACTTCCTATGTTAGAGCTCGGTAGATTCTCGCCTGAATGGATGTTGAGATTCCTGTCAGATATACTGATCCACTGTCCATACCACTCTTTCTTAACTCATCTTTTAATTTCTCTCCTACATTTTTCGTTGTGTTATTATCATCCTAAAGTGATGCAGTGGAAATTCGGCAGAGGCAATATCTTAGTGATACTCTCCTGCCAGTAGGGCTGGGTCTTCTGTCCGGATAAATATGAAATTGAAAAGAGAACCCCAGCATCAAGATAGTTTTGTGGGTATTGACAGTGGGGGTTGGGCCAAATAGACCTTTCAACCACACGTATAAAGTAACTGAAATGTCTCAGTGGCCTCATCAGCATGTACATTCAAATGAGGTCTCATTATCATCGTCATCTCAAATTTATTTGTCTTTCCCCCACCCTGCTCCAACCAAGTCTTCCCAATATATGCCTGAGAGTTCCCAAAGAATGTCTCATTTAGTTCACACATCTGTCATTCAAGTCCCCAATAAGACCAACACCTTCCGTTCCTGCTCTGGATCTCCCACTCACGACACAGCTGGAGGAAACCTCACCATTGCAACAATGGATGAGGTCCATGGTGCCAACATGGTGTGGGTAACACAGGTGACACCTCCCTAGCCTACCAATCCGCACGAAGCCAGAGCTCTCTGGAGTCCTAAAAGCAGGAAGGGTGAATGAACCTCACCCCAGTTCTATTCCATATTCTGGTGTGCACAAGAGGAGTCACTTTGGGATCCAGATGACAAAGTCTCTCATGCAAATTGCTCCTTCATCTTCTCTGCATCAGGTGGTAACTCAGCTCGAGGAATCAGTTATAGCAGAGTCTAGGCCATATCTTTAATTCTCCAAGTCAATGTGCCCCTCTCAAAGCCATTCAAAATAAAATAAAACAAACAAACAAACAAACAAGGCACCATCAATAACACTAATATACTTCCTTTCCCTGCTCCAAAAACAAGAGCTCTCATGGATACCGACTCATACAAAGTTGTACCTGGAAGAGTCACTAGTATTTATAGGTACATGTTTATACTAAGAGACTTAGAATAGTCTTCCCTGTTTCACAAGCAGCCAAATTTTGACTCTTGATCTGTGTTCAGCAAGAGCATCACGCTACTGTGCCCCAAGGGTGTTCTCTCTGCAGTAGCCACCATCACTCACGTCTCTGCATGACCCTGCTGTGGATGTCACTATTGTGCTCACTGCACGACACACATCCTTTGCCTCCTTTACTTGCTCATACAATAGTTCTGCTTGTATCAGTTAGCTACAGCCTCAAAATGTTGTACAACAAACTACCCCCAATCTCAGTGGTTTAAAAGAGCGATCATTTATTCTCACTCATGCATTTGGGTTTGGCTGGTCCAGGTTCGGCTTAGCTGGCCTTGATTTCCAGCTAGGAACTGGGTCAAGATTTGCTCTACGTTTTTTTTTTTTTTTCATCTTCTTTAGACCACCAGGCCAACCTTGGCATCTTTTCTCATGGCAGAAGCTTAGGGAGGGCCAGCTCAACTGTACAAGCACATTTCCAATCTCTGTTTCTGTCATGTCTGCTAATATCCCATTGGGCAAAGCGAGTCACATGGCCAAGTCCAACATCACTGAGCAGGAAAGCACGCTCCTTCATGAAGCCATGGAGAGGCAGGAGTTAGGGGTAGGAGTGAATATCTGCTAAACAATCATCTAATCTACCACACACCCAAATCCAAATGTACAGGGTCAGTAAACATGTCATCAGGATGTAATCATGATTTCTCCTGAGACAGTTCGCTCTAAGGATTTTATGTGAAAGAATACATCCGTGTCTCATATTGTACAAATATTTCACATCAAAGCATTATCACTGGCTTCTTGGTTAGCTCCCAGCTTATCTTGTTTGAAATTGTCATGACTTGCCCTGTAAGGGACCCTGGTTTCCAGAACTAGTGCAGCCTTGTCTTTAAAGAAATCACTCCTTTCTCTGACTTGTAATTCATGCTGTTGGATTGTCTGGGTTCCAGAACCTTCTGTTTACTTCCTCTCTCCCTACCCTATACCATTTCCAACTCTCCTGTGTTCAGATTTCTTTCCCTGTCCCAGACTACTTCTGAAGAAGTCTGTGATGGCTTTGCAAAGTCAAAGAAAGAAGAAACAGAGGTCCTCTCCTAATGCCTTTTCCTTCTTCCAGCTCAGATTACATGAATGTGTGTGTATATATATAGTGTGTTTGTGACACATACATTCTTATCACTAGCGATGGAGCAGAGGCTAAATACACAGAAACAGCAACCACATGCGTGGCACTAGCCCCTCCCTGCAGGCGAAGAAGGCTACAGCACAGTGCTTGGGCCCCTCTTGCCTCTATTATTCTACATTGCCTTTGGTCTTAAATAGTCACACGGAACCTTTTTTTTATTCAGGGACAATGACATTGTGTTTAGTCATGTGTTCAATTCTTCAAAGTCCACATTTGCAGAAAACATAAGCTCAGCTTGATATTGCCTTGATGATTAATCCCTGTTGGACGCTTCCCTTCTTTAAGTTTTCTTTTTATTTTCAGTTCATCATTAGTCCCGTAATGGCGTGTGTGCCTGTTTGTATGAGTGCATTATCTTATTGCCCCAAAGCCCAGTAAAGACTATGGTGGAGTACCTTTTCCAGATTAAATCATACATTCCTCCTTCCCATTCTGTTCCATAATTGGTAAGAATGATAAGAATGACTTAACTTAGCGTCCTTGGGAAACAGACCAGCCAGAGATGCCTGAGACAAGCAATGGTATAATCTCCAACCTAGATGACAGGGATGTTTGTCATTTGTTTAGAAAGCTAAATCATCATCATGAAGTATTCTTTGATATCCATTTCACATACAAAGCAAAGGAGGCAGGTGGACAGATGAATGACAGATAAGAATCACACTGTGAATTGATGAAAGCCCTGAATGGACTTTAGGAGTCCTTGCTTTTCAGAGCACTGAAATCTTCTCTTGAGACTTGGCACCATGAATCTTTCATTGTGTAAACCCCTTTTAAATGGGGGCAAGAAGTGGAATTGAGAAGATATCAGAAAAGTTGTTCTATAAGAGAAAGGTGAGTTATTTTTAATCTCCTAACAATTTTCCATTCTTCCTTTCTGGAAGTTTAAACAAATTTCATCACAAATCCCCTGGGCCATTGACTTTCCAACCTATCCACTACACATGGGATACAGAATTTTTATTTTTGTTTAAAACAGTCATGTTTTATATCTAAAAACATAAATTTTCTATTTTTGATTGCTTATGTAGCCTACAGACTTGGGAGAAATATAACATTTGTTTACTTCAAATATATTTGCAAGCAACACCTTCGATAAGGACCTGATATCCAAAATATACAAAGAACTCATACAACGCAACAACAACAACAACAAAAACAAATGATCCAATCAAAAAATGGGCAGAAGATCTGAACAGACACTTCTCCTTAGAGGACACTGAACAGACACTTCTCCTTAGAGGACATACAAATGGCCAACAAATATTTGAAAAGATGCTCGACATCGCTAGCTGTTAGGGAAATGCAAATCAAAACCACAATGAGATACCATCTGACACCTGTTAGAATATCTATTATCAACAGGACAAGTAATAACAAATGCTGGAGAGGATTCGGAGAAAAAGGAACCCTCATACACTGCTGGTGGGGCTGCAAATTGGTACAGCCACTATGGAAAACGGTATGGAGGTTCCTCAAAAAACTAAGAATTATGTACCAAATGATCCAGCAATCCTTTACTCGATATTTACTCCCAAAGACTTGAAAACCCATATCCGAAAAGATATTTGTATACCAATGTTCATAGCAGCATTATTCACAGTGGCCAGGACATGGAAGCAACTGAAGTGTCCTATGATAGATGATTTGCTAAAACAGCTGTGGTACAAATACACAATGGAATATTACTCAGCCATAAGAAGAGATGAAATACTGCCATTTGTGACAACATGGATGGACCTCGAGATAATCATCTTAAGTGAAATAAGCCAGACAGAAAAAGTTGAAAATCACATGATATCACTTACATGTGGAATATAAACCTAAAAGCAACAAATGAGCAGGACAAACAAACAAAAACTCATGTACATGGACTATAGACTAGTGGTTACAGAGGGTAGGAGGTGAGGAGGAGCAGGGAGGTAGACGGGGTAAAGGGGGTCAAATATAGCGGGGTGGGTGGAGGGTGAAGTGGATCAAGGGGGTCAAATATATGGTAGCTGAAGAAAACTGGACTTTGGGTGGTAAACACACAATAGAATATACAGTTGTCAAATTATAATGTATACCCGAAAATTATATAATTGTGTTAATCAATGTTACCCCCAATAAACTTAATTTAAAAAAATAAGTTAAACTAAAAAGATCAAAATATAAAAAAATATTAGGGCTTTATTTTTATTTTCCTTTCCAAAAATTGAAGTCTGAGTATCTCAGCTGAAGACCGTTAAAGCACCAAGAAATTAGCCCCATAAAGTGGCTCATAGAACCTAGGACAATTACAGCTTCTTGCAAAGCTGCAAAGAACTTTTGAGTCGAGATCGTTCAGCAAAATTCATGTTAAATGAAAATTCCATTAAGTTTTTTAAAACTTATTTGCTTTGCAAGGAATAAAAAAATAATAATTTCAAAACCAATGAGGAAACCTAAAAGTCATTCAGACAGGCTCCTCTGGGCAAAGACCTTGAGCAGGTTTCAGCTCGTTACTGGAAGTCAAAACGTCTAATGTTCATTCATTCTTGAGTCCTCTCTATTCCCCAACCAGAGCTCACAGTCTGCCTGGTTCCAGTTCCTCTGTGCCAGCATATCTGTTAATGTCTCAAGTGGCTTCCTTTACAGCCTCATGATCATTTGCGTATTATTAACTAACCACAAATTACAGTCATTACTTGGTGCCTAATTTTATGTAACATTTCTTTGTAATGTGTACAAAAGAAATTTGTTTTTTACAGGAGTTTGGTAAATAGCATGTGCCATGATTAATTAGAGAATATAATGGGTTTGTTGATTTGAAATTAAATTCAGTGCAACAATTTTCTTTAAAAATAATTTCTTAAATGACATTTCAAGGTGTATGAGCCTTAAAAAAATAGTAAACCTTCTGCATCAATGTCTTTTTTTATGCCCCGTTTCAGATATATCTGTTGGACTTTATCTGCTAAAGGATTCAATTTTATGTTCCTCAAATCTATAGGCACTCTAGAGAACTGCAACATTCAAAGAGCTATTTTAAATCCTTTTTGGAATGAGGTACAGTGTAAATGAATAAAAAGACAAGCAAATCCTTAAATATCTGGAGATCAGTTATAGTTCAATGTAGTTCACTCTCTTCCAGCTGCATGTACTCTTCTTCGTACACACAAGTGCATTCCTTCCTCAGGGACTTTGCACTCATTCCTTCCTCCTAGACATTTTTCTACCTGAATCTTTATGTGGCTTGAATCTTAGACAGGGTCTTCTCTGACCATCCAGCTAAGGAAATTCCTTGCCCCAGTCCCTAACACATCACTGTGTTTGATGTTTTATTCACAGAGCAAATCATTCTCTCATATTACCTGGCTTTGTGTTTGTTCATTGTTTTTGATCTGTCTCCTCCTGTAGAAGGTAAGATTCTTGAGAGCAAAAACTTGTCTGCCTTATCCTCCTTGTATTTCCAATGCCTAGAACAATGCCTGGCACATTAATTGGTGCTTAATAAATTTTTATGAAATGAATGAATGAATTTCGTTGCCCTCACAAGCCCCTATAAATAACCATGCTGCTCCTAGCAGAGAGACAGCATAATTGGTTTTAAAGTTTTTCTTGAAGACTCAGAAAAAGAATTTCAGTATTTGTTGGCTAGGCATGAGATGCATTGGAAGGAAATGAATAATTAAAATGTGAGCAAATTAAATGCCAGGGAAGGGTAGGAATGAAGATTGTTAACTAATTGCACAAACATCAAATACCAGCTGAGAAGTAAAACGTTCAATTAGTTGGCACTTTTGTCTTTATAAACTCAACAACCAGCTTGAACTGTTCCCATTAAAATAACTCAGCCAAGCCACTGTCTTTGTTGATAATAAACTAAAAAATCCAAAGATTCTTTCAACTCTCATATATTTAAAACAGGATTTTCAGGGTTGATATGGTGTTTCACTGTATAGAGATATGAGAAAGAATAAGATGAGCGTGCTGCAGTAATATGTTTCTGATCAAGAATACAAACTAAGAGGTATAAATTTCCATGTTAAGTGCAATACTATATTTAAATTTTATCCTCAAAATACACCAAAGTCTCCCTTTCTTCCTATGCCTTTTAAAGCTCTTCTGTAACTCAACATGAAGTCTGTATCAAACCAATGGGATTGGCCTTGCAGTAGTAATAAGATTTTATTCCACAATTGTGAGTGGGATCTGGAAAATGCTTGGAGTGAACAGAAGTCTAGGTGGCTCGGTTTGCAATGAGATACAAATTCTTTATGTTCAAATCCCACCTCTGCCATTTACTAACTGTGTGAACTTCTGCACAATACTTAATTTCTCCGAGTCTCAGTTTTCTCACCTGCAAAATGGGCCTGATGTAACTCATGTAGATTAAATGTAAAGCACTTGCTTTCATGTAATAGTACATGTCAGTCCTCTTCCTTATTGCTTTTGGATCTTGAGTTGTAAATTACAGAATTATCCCCATGCCAAGGTATAGAGTAATCCACCCAATTTTTTCCACTAATTTTTTGTATGTCATCTTTTCATGTAAATTTCCTATCCATTTAAAATTTGTCCTGGTATGTGGTACAAGGAATGGCTTCAGTTTTATCTCTTTGCATGTGGCTATCCAGTTATCCTAACACCACCTGTTAAAAAATTCTGCTTTTCCTCACTAATTAGGGATGCTACTTTTACTATACTTTACATTTTT
Organism: Pteropus vampyrus; assembly: GCF_000151845.1. Lineage (NCBI taxonomy): Eukaryota > Metazoa > Chordata > Mammalia > Chiroptera > Pteropodidae > Pteropus > Pteropus vampyrus. The sequence continues at coordinate 13,940,890 of NW_011888783.1, read as the reverse complement.
GTATGCAGTTGGGTCTATTTCTGAATTTTCTACTTTTTCCATTTGCCTGTTCATGCATTAATGGCAAACTATTTTAATTATAGAGGTTCATGATATGTTTTAATATTATACCATTTCTTTTCATTTTGAAGGGTTTCCTGGCTCTTCTTGCATGTTTATTCTTCCACACTATTTAGTCATTTTATGTCTAGCTCTGAAAAAAAACTGAATGGCATTTTTATTGGAATTGCATTAAATGTTAAACATAGGAAGAACTAAGATCTTTATGATGTTGAGTTTTCTATGAACATAGTTCATCTTTCCAACTATTTAAGTCTAATTTTATATCTTCATGAGTGTTTATAATTTTCCTCACATAGATTTTGAACATTTCTCGTTAAATTTACACCAAGGTATTTCATTTAGTTTTTAGCTGTCAGACATGTGGTCTTTTCTTCCATTATATCTTCTAACTGATTTTTGTTTGTATCTATTGATTCAGTAATCATATTTTGGTAGTATTGGTATTGGTGTTTGAAAACTATTGTGTATGTAGTATGGAATAAAGCAAAAATGTATATATATTGGTGCTATTGAGAAATGAGATTTTTCAGCTCGAGTGAGAGCAGACACAATTGTAAGATCAATGAGATTAAGTAAAAATCCTGTAATTCTGAAAATAAATCTGAGGTAGCAATACTAATTCATAATGTGTTTTATGCTTTAAAAGTATATATTCTAGTTCTCTCCACTGAAAAGGCCTGGAAACAATGGCTAACCCAATAGCAATAAGCAACCCTGGAACCCTGATTGTGTCTCTAAATATCATTTCCACCAAAAAAACACCCCTCTAGGAAAGTCAGCTTATTCCAAGTCTGACACAAAATTTTAATAAATTAGTCTGGAATATCTTGTCATACCAGATAGCAAGGAAACTATGAAAAACTACTCGGGTTCTGTCCAAAGAATTTGGGTAACAGCTTAAAGAGTATACAACTGGCCAAAATGGGATAATTTGAGCATCAGTAGGATGATAAATCAATGGATCAAAACATATCAAGTATACTTAAATCTATAAGTTCAGTGTGAAACAAAAGCCACTCATTAATCCCCTTTAGAAAATGCCAGGGAACCAATTCATTGTGTTAAAAAAAAAAAAAAAAAAAGTCTCAGAGTAACCAAAGAGTCAAGGGGAAGTTTTTCTTTATAGAATTTTTCCAGCTAATAATGAACAAGAAATGATAGAATTAAGATCTCATCATTTTGCAACCTCCTGATGAATTAATGGACCGAGTGATAACCACCAGTGACTGCTCACATCACCACAAGGAAGTAATCAAACATTATATACCTCCTAATAGAAGTGCAAAGCACTACGTATGAAATATTCTTGACAAAATAATTGAACCTGAATCTTATCAAGCCTCTAGATCTAACTACCAATTTGCAGCTTATAGTGGTAGGAGGAACACATTAAACAACATCACAGGGACACAATCAGCAAAATCCAAAGTGTCAGAAATCCCAGGATGGCCAGTTTCTTCAACAGTAATGACAACAACAAAAACAAGTGCAAGAAAAAAAAAATGAGATGATAGGGAGACCTATAAATTTGTTTCGTAACTTGCAAACATTTACTTGATCATATTTTAAAAAGTGGGGTAGAATCACATCAATTTTCTTAATAGTGTCACTGTGAACAGACTAAATTTCAGACTTCTTGGTTTGCTTTGGAAACTTCTGAAGAGTTGACCATTAGCAGCCTACCACACTTTTTTCTTCCCCTACAGGTTCTCTTGCACTTGGAGAGGTGGAGGCGGAGATGGGGGAGAGGGTTGGTGACAACTGACGCTAAATAAGTAGTACGTAGCTGAGCTTGCCAAACTCTCTCCATTTCCACTCATAGGCAACAGGGTGATGTGGCTTATTCTTTAGCTAAGTCACAGAGTAAGCAAGTAGGCTTATCAACCACAGAGAATGGAGGGAAGCTTCCATGGTAGATAATTTCCAAAGGTAGGAATGGATGAACTCAGAGCTTAATTATTCAGTCCCTTCTTTTGCTGACCAGAGAGAGGTATGCTAACAATGGAATTCAGATACTTGGTCCACTGAGATATCGGTATAATGCACTCAGTTCTCTTGATTTAAATGTGTTGGAAAAGCCATGTCTGGAAGGAGGAAAAAAGTTAGTTTATTACAGCAATGGTACTATAAAAGGAAAATCAAAGCAGCAATGGCAGGCAGTGTCCCTTTCCTCTTGAACCCCAATGATCACTCCACTCCTCTCAGCTTTACAGTCCAAACAAACTCAACTGGGAGAGCAGAGGTTGGTAACCGGGGCAGAGAAATGAGAAGGCCTTTAGACCTCTTCTGATCTTGGAATCCCAGCATTTTTACCTTTGTAGTTAAGGTAGTTATGGGGGCTTAAAGGTTTAAGAGTCCTGATCCTTTTGAGGTATACCATACAGATACTGTGTTCTTTTCCAACCACACCCGCTGGTTTAAATACATAGATAGCCTCACCTCCGTTACTCAGCCACTTTCCAACATCAAGAAGGCATTTTTTGAAGATAGGAATGATCAGTCTACATTTAGTTGGTCCTACATTGAGAAGATAGTTGCCTCTCAAACTTGATATCTGAACCAATACCAAAATGATTTCAGATTCACTTCAATGTTAGACATGACCATGTCCCCATGATAGCTCTGGGATGTCTTGTTGATGGTGATGCACATTTCCCACTTGCGATACAGCAACTTCCCTGGCTTGAATTTACCCTGACGGTCGTAGTAGCCTCCATGGAAGCAGGAGCATTTCTGGCCCCATCCGTCAGTTACTACCACCTCATCCTTGACCTAGCTATCATTGTAGAGCCACGAAAGAAAATTTGTAGAGTTCCATAAAATCAGGACATCCCTACCCACCATGAGACCAAATCAGGTCAGGTTTGTACCTGTTAACAAGGTCATATAACTCTGGCATTGTTCTCTCACTGACAAATGCTGTGTTTTGAAGCCATCATGTATGTTCCCCTTCCAGACAGTTGTTTCAATGCACCAACCAAATCGCGATGAGGTCACAGGTCCTTGACGTTCCAGTTCCAAGACAGTTGTTGGCAGGTACATACTGGCCCCATGGTTGGCCCACTTTTGGGAATGGGAGAGGTTGTCATGGTTAAAGTTAGGTGGGTAGTTGTCAGGCACGAAGCATAGGTTACTGGGGCAGCAGCTCGCCCTTCCAGGGCCACCAGAACCACCTGCTGCTGCAGGCTGACCCTGACACACACCCCAGTGCACTGACATCCTGAACTTTGCCTTGTGGGAGGCTCGGCAAGTTTGAGGTGTAACAGTGCACTCGGCTGCTCCCAGCAGCAGCAGGTCTCCTGTGACAGCTGTCAATTTAAAGAGACTTCCAATTCACCAGTCCTAACAAATGGACCTCGTTTGGAACCTGACTCAAGCAAAGCAAACATTTATCATCTTTTGTCTTATTTTAAGAAAAAGGCTGCTGTGGTGTTTGCAAAAGTAGATAAGATCTACTGTAGAAATCAGAAAGAATTGAGAGGTTTGGGGTGAGAAGTTGGGGAGGGGGAAAAGTGCAGGCCATGTGAGGGGGGTGTGGGACCTTCCTCACTTTTGTGACACTCATCACAACCTTATTTATCTATTGCCTTGAATGTGCCCCTCAGGGAAATATTTTGGTTTAAATAGGATCTCAGAGGAGAGATCCAGAAAAAGATTAGCTGTATTAAACCCTGCACTCCAATTCAACTAGAGATAAAACGAGAGAAAGGAGACATATCTCCAGATTCAATTCTTCTATCTTCAGCTATGTTTTATGAAGAACTTATGTCATTCACAAAAAAGATGTAGTTTCCCCAGGGGAGGCAGCAGGTGTACATTTTCTCTCAAGGTTATTTAATTGCTGTCAGGGAGACATATGATTAACAAAACCAAATGCTAGAAATATGAAGTATAGACAATTTTAAAGTTGTTTATATAGTTGATTACAGTATATCATACAATGTGTTTATTTGCCATAAACCTGCCTATCACAAACTGTTTTCACACCTGTGCATCTACACGAAACAGCTTACCGCTTAGCCCTGTGTAAATTCCCAGCTGAGGGAATGGCCAGCAGCCTGCACAAAGTAGCTTTCCCTGGTGGCCTCTCAGTTACCCACCCTGCACCCGCTTCACACCGGCGGTTCTACCACCGTAAGCTGAGGCCTGAGGCTTGCCAGCCCATAGAGTCCCCTACTTTGATGAAAGTCCTTTGAGTTCTTTGGAAGGAAAATAGTATGGAAGTGACTGTTGGGGTTCCTTACTGTCCTCTGTGACATTGCTACTCACAGGGAGGCCCACATCTGAGGGTGACTGTTCAGCAATGAGACAAGTACAGATTTGAGAGGGAGCATTTAGAACTGTTGAGAGCCACTTGGCTGCATAAGTTTATGTCTCTTGAATCTAATAAAAAAAATGGGACTTGAATTTTGTGTGTATTGCTTTTTATTACATTTTAAGTTCTTTTTATTGCACTTTACAAAGTACAAGGCTGTGGCAGATTGGAAATAAGAACTAATCCTTTGCCACACAGAGTTTAAGAAGCACTACTTTAGAGGAATGACTCCCATGCATGCTACATCTCAGGGCTTTGCCTTGACACTCTGACGGTTCCCAAGGGGCACCTGATGGCAAAAATGTAGACCTACAAAGCTGATCTTCCCAAAGGGTCAAAAAGTCACTTATAGGTGAGAAGCAATGTGTTAGGTCTATGCCGGGGGTTGGTAGATCTAAAGAAACAGCCTAGCTGACTCCTGGTCACAGCAAAACCCTTAGGCCTTTCAACAGTAGTAGGAGAAGCAGCAGCTAAGACTTTCATAGAATTTACTATAATGCAGATGCTGTCCTAACTGCTTTACGTATACACGTAACAAATGGTTCTTCTCTATTTCAAGTGATATATATATCTACATCTATACATGTACACAAAGAAGTGTACCATAAAATCTGCTTACAGTGATTCCTTGTATAGCCATGAAATTTGCTAGCAACTGACCCTTTATTGGGGTATTTCAAGATATTGTGCCAAATATACCAGAGACAATAATTCAATAATAGAAATGTAATACCTAGGACATTAGCATTTTGTGTTCAGATGTTGGTCATAGAGCCTAGCTGGAAAAAATTTTGATACAGAAACAGCATCCAATTTGGGAAGATATGGAGATAATTTGAATTATGCTTTCATTTTCTGTTGTTGCATTTGGAAATTCTCAGAAATGAAACAGATATAAAAAATAAATTGGAAAATAAATAGGAAGCAAAGAAAACAAGCAATGCAAAAACCTTGCATCATAGCACAGAGACATTATCCAAGACCAAGTCTTTCATCTACTAGTTTTCTCCCCCTAAATAGATTGTAAGACTGAGGTGCATTTTCAGATGGTTTGGTACTCCTGACCCCAACACTGGAGTTTAATAAATGCTTGAATTTTATGAATTCTGTATTTAACAAACAAAGTCTATTTACCCTGTTCCTCTAAGAATCCTTCTTAGACTCTGCCCCGTCTCATGATTCGCACAACAATCAGCTACCCCACTGCTGTTGGCAACCAGGTTGCCTACCTGGTTTTGCAGTGGTCAGAAAAGTTAATTGTGCACAGGTTTTTAGTATATCATTGTTGGGAGGGATTAAGGAGTTCAGCCCAGGAGGAACGTAAATGGCGGGGGGGCGGGGGGCGGGTGAATTAGCCCCTCCTCATCTTTCCATGGCTTTTGTCCCTCCTCATGTTCTGGGGACAAGCCTGGGCTCGAGTCTGTGACAGTCATAGGTGACTCCAAACCCACATGAACAGGCAGGGAGATATTTTTTCCCAATTAAGTAAAATATTTTCTCTTTTTCACCAATTTAAACCTTAGTAATGAAATGTTAATGCTATAGCCCAATCAGTTAATAGTCATTGGAAGCCGATAACATTCCAGAACCATGATTTCTACCCCTAATTAACCATGGGTCTCAAGAGAATCTTCTCCACATTAGCTCTGCATGCCCTTCTGGATGAGGTCACAGTTGTAGTCCTCCTCTTGAAGGTGGAGAAACAGGAGGCCAGAGTAACTTAGCCAATTACACAGGTGAGTTGTGAAAAGACAAGAGGAGGACGACTGTTAGTTAGTGGAGATGTTCCCAGAAAGGAACATCCCAACTCGTTTGTTCGTGTTATTTCTTATGTCTCTATAATAATGAGAAGCAGAGTAGTTCCTTATAAAATAACTTCAAAAAATTATCATTTTACTTTCCCAACAAAGTGATGAGATAGATGTTAATATCTCCATTGTACAGGTGAGGAAACTAAGACTCAGGAAGAATAAGTATTTGCTCACGTGTTCATACATGTTGGAGCAGAGGCAGGATCTTAATGAAAGTCCTTTGCCTTTGAGCCCAGTGCTCTTTTACCACTGTAGCTGTCTTTATGGTCTTTTACTGGATTTTTTTTCTTTTCTATGTTTCAAATTAAATATATCCAGAACTGAATTTATGATTATTTCTCCAAATCTTTTCTTTCTTCCATTCTCTGTACAGAAGTGTGAGCATAACCTTTGACACCTTGTTCTCTTTCACGTCCCCAAATCCAAGTCTTGCTACTTTTAGCTCCACTGCCTGGCTTCAAGCACTCCAGACATTTATTTGTTAAAAGCACGCTGAAGTAGAATGCATCCACTTAAGAACGATACCAAGAGGAAAGAGTAGTTGGGAGGTAAGCTAGATTTCCTTTTAAAAATAAGATTTTGAAAGGTTTCTTCAAAGACTAATAAGCAAAAATTAAGCTTGTGTGTGACCTTATTTGCTTGGATATATTAGGCAGTATTACTTATGGTCATAGTAATAGCTTAAATTTGCATTTTAACTTCTCTAATGGCAACTGAAATCTTTTATGGAAAAAAGCAGAATTTAGTCTACAGCCATGCCACCCTGTACAAGCCCGATCCCGTCTGATCTCAGAAGCTAAGCAAGATCGGGCCTGGTTAGTACTTGGATGGGAGACTGCCTGGGAAGACCAGGTGCTGTAAGTGTAAAAAATAATAATAATAATGATGATAATAAAAAATAAGGGATTGTAAGCTGATAAGGTCCTTGCAATCTCTGAGGTCAACCAAAGGTTGCCTCGCCTAAAAATAATAATAATAAAAAGTAAATCCATTGTGGTTTAATAACAAAATAATGCAATAGATAAGTTATCTAGTTTTCCTCTCACAATCAGACTCTAGAAAGATAGGTAAACAAATTATAATTTTACAGATCGAAAACAGGTACAGAGAGGCAAAGTGACTTGCCCAGGGTCACACAACTGAGACTAGAATCCGGAATACCCACACCCACATGGATGTTTTTTCCCAGTAGGCTCCGCTAAGTTCTCTGCTGCATTCTGTCCTCATATTTTAATGCTAAAACAACACAATAAAAAGCAATCTAAGAAATTCACTGATTTAGCGGAAGCCGATGGCACATACGCTATGGCTCGGAGACCATAGTTCTTCTGTTGTTGTTCTAGAGACCATGTGTGTATGTGCACCAGAAAATCAAAAGTGTAAGTAAGAATATTCTTAAAGGACAAGAGTATGAAAAATAACTAAAGCTAAAATAACTTGTTAAACAATACATGATATAAAAAGAAGTAACTTGTGACATCAAAAACATAAACAGGAGGGAGTAAAAAGGTCAAGTTTTCATATGTAATAGAAATCGTTATCAGCATAAATGGACTGTTATGTCTATACAATGTTTTATATAAGCCTTGTGGCTTATATAAAAGTGAAAACTTACAGTAGATTCACAGAACATAAGGACAAGGAATCAAAGCATATCACTACAAAAAATCATCAGTTCACAAAGAGGGGAAGAAAGGAACAGCAGGACTCTAAGGGGGCCAGAAAACAACAAGATGGTATCAGCAAGTTCTTACCTCTCAATAATTACTCTAATGTAAATGAATTAAATTTTCCATTCAAAAGGCATAGAGTAAATGAATATATATATATATAAAAGACCCAACTATATGCTGCCTACAAGAGACAATGTTCATACTACCCAGCCATCTATAGATTCAATGCAATCTCTATCAAAATTCCATTGGCATTGTTCAAGAAATTTTTTTTAAATCCTAATATTCATGGGGAACCACAAAAAAGATCATGAATAGCCAAAGCAGCCTTGAAAAAGATCAAAGCTGAAGAGGCATCACACTTCCTGATTTCAAACTGTATTACAAACTATATAGTAATCAAAACAGTATGGTCCTGACATAAAAACAGATACATAGACCAATGGAATAGAACAGAAGCCCAGAAATAAAAATTTGCATATACAGTCAACTAATATTTGACAAGGGAGTCAAGAACAGACAATGAGGAAAGGATAGTCTCTTTAATAAATAGTGTTAGGAAAACTGGATAACTACGTGCAGAAGAATGAAATTGGGCCTTATCTTATACGATACACGAATATTAATTCAGATTGGATTAAATACTTAAATATAACATCTGAAACCATAAAACTCCTAGGAGAAAGCAAAAGGACAATCTTTTTGATATTGGTCTTGGCAATAATTTTTTGGATATGACACCAAAAAGCACAAGCAACAAATGCAAAAGTTAATAAAAGGGACTATATCAAAATAAAAGGCTTCTGCACAGCAAAAGAAAACAATTAACAACATGAAAGGCAACCTGGAATAGGAGAGAATATTCACAAATTGTGTATTTGATAAGGGGTTAATATCCAGAATACCCGAAGAACTCATACAACACAATAGCAAAAACGAGAGGAATTGAATAGACATCATTTTTCTGAAGAAGATAGACAGATGGATAACAGGTACATGAAAAAATGTCCAACATCACTAGTTATGAGTGAAATGCAAATCAAAACCACAATGAGATATCATCTCACAACTGTTAGAATGGCTATTATCAAAAGACAAAAGACAAGTGTTTGCATGAATGTCAAAAAAAGGAACTTTTGCATTGTTGTGGGCATGCAATGTGTATAGCCACTATGGAAAATAGTATAGAGGTTTCTCAAAAAATTTAAAATAGAACTACCACATGATCCAGCATTCCCAATTCTAGGTATATATCCAAAGGAAATGCAATTGGATCTCAAAGAGATATCGGCGCTCCCATGTTTATTGTAGCATTATTCACAATAGCCAAGACATGGAAACCATCTAAGTTTCCATCAAAGGATGAATGAATAAAGAAGATGTGGTATATATACACAATAGAATATTGTTCAGCTAAGAGAAGGAAAGAAATCCTGCCATTTAAAACAATGTGGATGGACTTGGAGGGCATTATGCTAAGTGAGGTAAGTCAGGCAGAGAAAGTCAAATGCTGCATGGTATCACTTCTATGTGGAATCTAAAAAACAAACAAACAAAAAGTTAAACTCATAGAAACAGAGTAAAATGGTGATTACCAGGGGCTAGAGGTAGGGTAAATGGGGAGCTGTTGGTCAAAGAGTATAAACTTTCAGTTATAAGATGAACAGGTGTGGGGATCTAATGTTCAGCATGGTGATTATAGTTAAAACAGTTATATACTTGAAAGTTGCTCTAGAGAGCAGATCCTACATGTTCTCACCAGAAAAAGGAAATTGCAACTGTGTGAAGTGATTGAGGTATTAACTAACACTGTCGTGGTGAGCATTTCCCAATATATAAGTGTATTAAATCAACATGTACATCTTAAACTTACACGATGTCATATGTCAATTATATCTCAATAAAGCTGGGGAACAAAAAGTATTTTCTTAATTGGTAAAATGACAGTCTTGCAAGGGAAAAAACCCACAATGGCATATTTCTGTAATACTCTCTTGCGCAACGGTTCTTTTTACACTGGACGCAAATGCTTCAGTAAATGACTTAATATGGCCAATCTCCTCTCTTTAAAATATCTACCTAACTATTGTTTTCTCTTACATGGTCCTTCTTGAAGTAAGAAACCAAATATTCTAAAGAAAGTCAAGAAGCAATCTAAAGGAATTTTTTAATTTACCGTTTTATATAGATTGGATTGGGTCACTATGAAATACAATCTTTATTATCAGCTCTCTGTAGCCCAAGTGAAGTATTTCTTTTCTCTCCAAGTCCATATTGTTGAAAAATTTACCATGAACTTCTCCCATACTGGGTCTTAGTGCTAAAGTACACTACTAGAAGTGCAAGGATAATGAGTTTTAAAAAATCTGTCAGTGATATAGATAAAAATGAAAGTTAGAGCAATTCCTAGGCAGCAGAGAAAGACTCCAATGTTTACATAATCCCAATGTGCATACATGGTTTCTGCTACATTTTCCTGCTAAAACTCATCTGGCTTTGCTCAAGACCTCAAATGCAGTGAATTCTAGGCAGCACCTAATATTTATTCATCGTATTGTCAAGAGCATCTTTGCAGTTCTTGCCAAGGTCTGTCATTGAATATGTTTATCCAGCTGCATGGCAAAGACATAATACACAGTCATCATTTTACTCAGTCACCTACTCAATAGTTTCTTCTATGATTAAATTAACTCATAAATATTACACTTTTAATGCCAAAAAAGCCATGGTTCATCCAGCCAGTTGAATACTTGTTTGTCCTTTTTCTAATGTTGGTGGGTACTCAGTCATTTCATTACAGAGTTTTGAAATAATGAAAATCATTGTATTTACTTAAACATGCACAATAAACAGAGCATAATTCTTCCATGAGCTCTATTATTTTTGAAGTGCAAAGCCTTAAAAAGAAATTTTATAAGAAGCACTGAAGGACTGTGAGGCAGCGTTGGAAATGGTTTTGATGTACATAGGCAAATCTGCTCTGATTGCCTAATGCGAAAAACAGAAATGATGGCTCTATCTGCAACTGGCACAATTTCTTTCTCAGCAGAGAACAGTTTCAAATAAACTCACATATCTTGCTTGGTCTTGCTTGTATTCCATTTACTACCAGACTGTACTCGTGAAGCCCATAGGCTATTTCCACATACTGTGGCATTTTGGAGACTTCTTCCTCAAAACATTCACACTTGGTCTGGCTTTTTAAAGCTGCCTGCAGAAGACTTACACACTCATCTCCACAAGAAAAGGATTGTAGTTTAAGGGCAAAAATCAGCCTTTGCCCTCTACTGCTGGCCTGGGGACAGCAGCGCAACCTGCATCTACACAGATACCTGGCCCTGGAAGCAAGAGCCATGTGCCACAGGACCCTTTTCAAGTCACCTTCTGAATGAAATATTTATATCTGGAACTGCAGGGCAGTTAGCTTTTCTAGAATTATATCCAAATTTGCATGATCATTCTGGGAATAGCCTCGGTTAGCAATTGCTCATAATGTCGATGCTTTTGGAAACTTTTTACAGTCATTTTATTGTTTTTATTTCAAAAATAAAACTTAAAGGAGCTTGAAAAGAGGTTTTTAAATGATCACACAATGGCCTGAGTTCCATGGTTTCAGTTCTGTGCATTTTACTTTATGAGCACCCACCGAAATTAGCCAATATTAATCCATATTTGAACAAAGACTGTGGATACAAATGAGCCCTAACTTCCTAGACTACTGGGTGCAATGCACGAGCTGAAGCATTGGGAAAGCACTGGCCTTGGGAGGCGAAGAAGTTATAGCTAACAACATACGGGCTTTAAAATCTGGAACTATCCAAGACCGAACAAGAAAGCTATTTTAACTTTACTTGTTTCTTTTTTTAATCTCTCCAGAAGATGAATGATTTCTAATCACATTAATTCTCATCTTTAGAGCTGGTTCCCAAAAGAGCCGGGTCGGATTAAAACCGCTGGTGAGTTTGCAAGCCCTGTCCAACGATTACCTAATGCAAGTGTGTCATCTGCTTTCTTTGCTGTATAAAAACACACTAAGGAAATGTGTTAAGTCCACTGAATTGTTCTCAACTCTTTTATTCACCTTTCAGTATGCTAGTTCCTTCCCTTGGCATTGATATCATTATGCATTTGTCAAAGATAGACCGTCACTTTAGGACCTCTATTATGTGCAAGAATTGGCAGCAAATTTTGCCACTGGGATTTGCTTATATCCTCTGTATGTTATTGTACTTCTTGGGCATTCAGTAAATTCCATACGCCCACATCTTTGATGTTCATTCCAGCCCCTAAATGTGGAAACAATGATTGAAATTTTGGATCAAAGCGTCTGTAGACGACAGGCAAGGCAGCTCTCTGATAATTCACTGGAACAGAGAGCCCACCCTTCCCCCATCTCTCCCTTTAAATCTAGGGCAGTAGTCCTCCAAGAACAGCTCTGGCTTCCTCAACGCAAAGGGATGGGAGGAAGTTAAAACAACTCCAAGGTTTTCGGCAAAAGAAAGAGTCTAGACTGAAAGGCTAAATTGAAGCTCACGATCTTTTCTACCTTACGGAGAAAGCTAACTACTATTCCAGTTGGTTCTCCCATTTCTTTTCACTGGTGTTTCTCCAGTCTCTACTACTTCTACTAAGCCAGGCTTTTTTCACGTCGGAAAAGTCTCCAGACCTCATTTCTGCATAACGTCAGCTGCACAAGATGGCCCAGATTTTTTAAGATGAATTTTTAAAAAGAAGAGTTAAAGGGTCCATGAATTAGGAATTATAAAGGTAACGGGGTAAAAAAAAAAAAAAAAAAAAAAACCAGAACTACCAAAATTTCAATGAGTTACTTTTACAAACTAGAATTAGCTGTCTGGAACACATTTTCAATATTTGCTTTTGCTTTACTCTGGGGATGCCAGTGCAAATAATTACTTCATTCAATTTATTTCACAGGTCAATTTTGACTCATAAAAGCATTAAAGCAGGTAACCCCTAGGGATGCTGAAAAGAGAGATGAGCAAATAGATATGAAAACTGTTGCAAGCTCTTTGAGGGGGAAAAGGCACTTTATAAATCCAGGGTATTTTATGGTTATGTTTTTGCTTCACTCCATTTGGTATCTAGAATGTGCTAGTTATAATTAATATACAATGTTGAGAACTATTATAAAGGTACATACGCCTTTTAAATATAGTGAAGAAGATAATTGTGTTTTGGGAATCGCATCCTGTGTAAATGAAAAGAATTCCCAATAGAGTGCCATAATTGAGAATTGGGCTCACTGCATTGAATGGAGAAGAGAGTCATCTTAGCATGACAGCATGTGTTCAATCAAAAGGCAGAGAGCCAAGGAGGTAACATGACAGCACTAAAAATACCAGTTTCAGATAGCCTAAGTGGGAAGTTTTTACTGCCAGACGTGTGAAACAGCGACATCCAGCGGTCGTGGAGATAATTACAAATGTACCTCGTTTTAAAATATAAAATACGTTTTATATTGTAATCAAATATCCTGTATTATCAGACGTTGTCTACATTCTTCATCTAGCCACAATATAAGTCAATAAGTCAGGCTGGATGCTAAGCAAAGCAAAATGCGCTGTTTATTGACTATGTAGCTTCTACAGTCTTTTGTTCTCTTATTATTTTGCTGTTTTTTATTTTAACTTTACTAAAATTATAATGGGTCTACTCTCCAAGGGACTCTCTGACCCTCCTAAGCACACTTAGATATTTTTGCAAGCATAAATGAGACTGCAAGCGTATTGCATACACATCAAAAATGGAAGCTGCATTTGACTCTACTGTTAAATACTCCAGGGAAGGCATCTGTGACCCTGAGCATTTTCATTGTTGTGGAATTGCTCTAAGGAATTCATTAGGACTTTTTCCAAGTCATTGAAGAAGAAGAGAAACAAGGGAAGAAAGAGAAGAAAGGAAAAGGAAAATAAAGGAGAGGATAGAAAGTAAAAAGGAAGGGAGGAATGGAGGAGGAAGGCCCGAAGAAGAAAAGAAAGACAGGACTGTTCATTGATCTTTAATAACGACTCATTAACGTGAAAATATGTCTAAAGGAAGAATTCGAAGACATATTCAGCCTCTAATTTTGTTGTTGCTGTTTTAAATTGCATTTCTTCAATTGCCAGGCAATTAACTGATTAAAAAAAATAAATTTCATTAAAGAAAAAATTCCGAGAATAACTGCTGCTGCTTCGAAGTACCTAGAACAGTGTCCCTTGTAAGAAGATGCTTAGAAGTGTCCCGTGTAAGAAGATGCATAGTCCCCCTCCCCCACGTTGGGGAAGAACTCTCAACAGAAGCCTGTTAGGTCACCTGGGCCTATAAGTTATTTATGTCCGTGTCAATGCTGAGCACATCAGGTGACTGCTTCCCAGCTTCCCAGGTGACAATTCTTCAGAGAAACCGTCATCTTGTGGCAAGCTATTTCTTCATCGTAGGCTCCCTCACGTTGTGGGGGTCGGTTTTCCTTTCAACTACCTGCCTCTTTAAAGTTCTCAAGATGGAAAGAACATAACGATGCCTTCTTTCACTTCCTCCTTGCTGGAAGATAGGGGAAAGATCAAACAAAACAAACAAGCAAAACATCTACCCAACTCCAATAAGAAAGTACTAAAATCAAGACATAGCTCAATAAAAGCTCCAAACGCCCTTTAGCTAACATACCCTTGTTGTGCCCAAACAGTGGAGAAGAAAGAACGTCACAGAAGCCGTTGGACGTAAGGAGCATGTGTGCACAAGACCTGTGATTTGCATTAAGCCAAGAGCACTAGGACAAAGGTGTGAGGATGGTCTCCACAAAAAGTCTGGGAAATTCTTCCCATGTGTGTCAGTGAGAATTAGGGGAGATGTGCATTGAAACAGAGCAGGTAAATCTGCAACCTCTCGCCAGATTTGTTGGCTTTTACAGGGCCTTTGAACTGCAAGCTGGATTATCCAGATTCTGAAGTAAGAGAATGCCACCCTCCTACCCCTGCTCTCCTAGTGTCTTCACTTTGGAGATTCCTCTGGCTTCTTGCTTCACTTAGGAATTTTCGCAGCAGGGCTTTGTGGGGAATAAATGAAAAATTAGCATGCATAGCTCTCACCTCTCCTTTTAGTGCTGCAGGAGTTTGGCTGGGCTAGCTCTTTTCTCGTGCACCCTGAAACCCTGATTCGATGATTTCTGAAGTCAAGCCCTGGAGTCTCTCAGGAGTAAAAATAAAGCTTTCTCTTGACATGCTGGGGCCTCCTGCACCAAGATTGCCGTGGGCACCGCATTACCAGCTCCTGCCAGTCTGAGGAGCAAGAGGCTGGCATGAAGATCAGTTCCTTTCTTTTCTTCCTAAAGAAAAGCCTGCCTTGCAAAGCTTTCTTCAGTGTTTCCGGACGAAAAAAAAAAGCGGTTGCATGACATACATATCTTCTCCAGACTTATAGCTCTGGGTATAGTTTTACTGTAGTATATACTCTAATAATCCATTTAATTTCTTTAGAGTGATGTTATATATATACAGGTGGCATTTGTATGGAATCATATGCCATAAACCTGTCTGCTCCTATCTGGGTTCAGAATACAGAAGAATCTGTTTCACAGACACATGGTCAATTGGCTGGTTTTGCATTCTGGAACACATCAGAGCACTTGCAGGAAAAAAAAATAAATTCTATAAAATGGTGGCAAGATTTCTGATTTACTGATAGTGCTGGTTTGAATTTTCACTAAAATATTTAGCTACAGGACAATGTATTAGGCATATTCTTAAAGGTAAATAACTGCAGCCAATAAAAGTTCGGCCTATAAAGGGTCCCATCTTCTACAAGTTTTCCACACCGAGAATTACTACCGGTATAATCATGGCTCCCTGCACACTAATATTTCCTCTGATACAGTATGATCAATGTTGTGGAAAAACATTTATTATATTTCTTCTAGCTACTTAAAGGCATTACTGAATTATGGGCATTGCAAAACGAATCCACTGTGCATTTTTTCTTTATGTGACGTTTTTACAATCTTCATTTTCTGCTTTGCAGCCACTGAGCTATAGAGATCCACACTTTGTCCCTCTTACAACTGCCACTGAGGCTACCCTCTCCTTTCTGCTTTATTACATCTGAAATGCACTTCGTATGATAACATTCCTTGTCATTTTGTGCCAGACTCATATTGGAAAGAAAGAAGTTATGAAAGAAATTAAACAATCAGTGTTGTTAATAACAGTTTTTAATTTCCTTATTTAACGAAGGTTATGAAGTTTAGACTGAGAAAAGGACAAAGCGGAGGAGATGGTATTTTACGGAATTATTCCAGAAGAGCTGATAGACTCTGAATGGGTGTGGCTTTTGCAGTTTTGACATTTAACAATTTTATTAACATCTTTGCTTATTATGCACCTTAATCCACAGGATCTGCAGCTGGGAGAAAGTATCCAGCTAACAGCCCGTGTCTCAGGCCCTGCCAAGGGATGAATCAATTAGCAAGAGAAGCAATGATGCAAATGCTTCAGGGTCACTCGGGATGCTGTTTGCCTTTTCGATAGAGAAAGCACGCCATAAATAACATCACACCTCAGGAAATCATTCCGGGAGGCCCAGATGCTGGCGGGGCTGCTGCCTGGGACGGAAAGAATCATTTGCTCATTGTGTGTATTTCCCCCATCTCAGTCAATGGAGGATTTGTAGTAAAATCAAAGTATTTAAAAGGAGGACAGTATGTGGTAACGGAGGCATGTTTAGTAATTCTTTTAGTACCAGATCCCATGATTTATGACCCAGAGTTATAGCCAACTTTATTACAAAAATGACTTCACCCATAATAACCTTATCCAGGGCTCTCTGGAGAATGATGTAGTACCCAACAGCATTGTAATCTAGCAAATATTCACAAACAATTCCCACCTCAGTCTCACCCCCTATCCCCACTCCCAGGCAGGCTTTCCCCTTTACCTGCTGGGAAGGGGGATGGTCCCAATCAAGGTTTTGTGCTCTTTTTTGTGGGATTTGCCTGGATCAGGCATCTATAATAAGCCAGGGCAGAAAGCTGCCTCCTTGCATCTCAGTCACATCTTCCCCAACTTGTTCCCTGCCAGATAATGAGCAGAAGGCACCCACTCACCCTTCATTTCCTTCCCTCTTAGAGCCTTCCTCACTCCCTGTACTTCTACCCACTCTACCAGAGTGCAGATCCCCACCACCTTAGAGAGGTTCACTGAAGCTCCTCCCCCCACTTTTTAATTGCCATGGTAACCGGGCTGCACTAAAACTACCAGGGCTGAGTATCCAAGCAAAGTCCCCTGAGCATACAGGAATCTAAGAACTAGCCCTCCATCTTATTAAACCCTGGTGTCAGTTTCTAGCAATTGTTTTAAATTTACACCCTCACAGTGGTTTAGTGGGATTATGTGTCCATTTGCATTAAAACAGGATTCTGTCATTAAGCTGCCATACAATAAGCTTCCTTGGGATAAATTAATGAGCTCTAAATATCATCGAGTAGAAGTTCACTTCACTAAGATGGCCAACAAGGGGGCCGACAAGAAAGCCGTGGCTGCTCAGAAATCTTAGCCCAGGAGAAATATAAGTGCCATCTGAGGAAGGAGTTCTTGTCTTGTTTCTTCACTGTGAGATAAGTGGTTCTGATTTAGAGCTGATCTGGGTGGATTGGCGACATTCTCCCTACACACCAAAATCTCACAATTCACTTCCTATTCCTTATGCCAAATATGCCTTTACCTTTAGCCTTGGATGCCGAAATTCGCTGGTTGATCACTGGCCCCTTTACTCTGTAATAGTATCTGAGTATCATCTGCTTTACCCTGTTTTCTGTCTGTTGTTAAGAAATCTGTGTGAATCTGAGGTGCCTGGGAACAATATGCGCACAGCACAGCACCGTGTGTAGTCACAGTGAGTGCTCTCAACTCTAAAATGCCTGGATGGTTGTTCCAAGACTCTGCACCATCACACAGGAGCCTGGGCCCTGGAGCACTAGTCCTGAGAAGGAATACCTTGCTCTGGTCATCTAGAAGCAGTATAGGAACAGAGAACAGTTTTTAAGTTGGATCATCCTTGCTCACAGGTATTACCAACTCTTGCCATTGCAAATACACATACATGTCTAAGTAGAATTTGTGTTATCAAAACAAGTTAATCACCCACCAGACCTTCTTTTAGGTAAAGGAGGTAAGACTGGCTGCTACACAGACATCCGATTCACATATTACTATGATCTCATTTCTGTGTCGTCTTAGCAGGGGACAGTAATGTATGATTGAGACACTGCTATATTTAGGAATGACAAGATGGGCATTATTAATAGCTTAATTGACATTAAGGCAATTACCCCTACCCTTATTACAGTTTGTAGAATTACACAGAAAATATTGGCTGAGGCCTTTTTTTCCCTAGAGCTATCTAAGGATACAGCATTTTATTTCATGCTAGATCCCAGCTTTGACATTAGATACTTAGCCATAGAATGATTCCAGTAAATCATTATAAATGCATTATAATAAAGATGTTATGAGCTATCAGATATTAACCCCCAACCCCTAAAGAGAGATAAATAGTACAGTTGCATGATTCCCACTTTTGTTTCATAAGAAATAAGCTTTTGCAAAGAGCAACTGACTAATGAATTATAAAATGGTGTGTTGAGCTCAGATAATTAAACAATGCATTTTAGTGTCTAGTGCAGGATGAACACTAAATCATACACAAATAAAAAGAGAAAAACCTAAACCCCAAGCTCAACTCCTATTTTCAAATAACATTAAGTTTGGTCTATTGCCTAAAAATGCGTCAACTCTTTTCTTATCTGATTAGAGGGGCTTATCAAGTATGAGATCAAGATACAAATAGGTCAACTAAACCAAGAGTTAGAACAAGAATTCTGTAGGTGCTAATTTCAGATAAGCCCACAAGGTTATTTTAATGGAGATTTTACGTGGAGATTACCTTGCTTCCCAAAGTGGGTAATGGGGAAAAAGTCCAGAAGAATCTGGAAGTTACCAAGTTTCTTTATACTTTTATATTTTATCTCTGAATTCATAATAAAACATATTAGTGCAGGGGGGTTTCAAAAACTCTAGTGTCGATGGTGGTCTTGGCCTTGTAGTGCTGAAAAGATAAATGGGAGGCGGAGTGGTGGGGAAATCAGTTTGGGTTCTAAACACTGTCCTCAGTTATGTCACCATGCCTGGCAGGGGTCCAGCTAATGGCCAAACTTAGATCATCGTGAAGTTTTCTCCTCTCACGGCCTCCATGTGCGGCTGGTTTGCCACTGGCTGCTATTTCTGGCATGTCCTAGATTTTCCAAAAGATTTGAAGCTGCACTTAAGCACATTCTGAATGTGTCTTAGTTTCCCAGATTCTGAAAGACGTGGTGACTGCCTTAAGGCAGTCTTCTGTTTCTTTTTCAAATAGCTCACCACTAATGACCATGTAGACAAAATTAGAGATGGCCTTGGACTCTGCGTGGGCCACGACCACCTGTGCTGGTGAGCAGGACTTCCTTAGAGCACCTGGTACATCATGTTACACTCAGCCAGTCCTCTCCTGTGTCCTAGTCAAGCCAGACCACACAGCCTGGTCCCCCTCCACTTCTTTGTCCCCATGTATACAACTGACTTCATGTTTCTAAGGATTCCTTTCTTCAAATGTAATATGAAGATACTTATAATGCCTAACCATAGCGTTGTGTGAACATCAAATGAAACTGGTTATATATAA
Source organism: Pteropus vampyrus (assembly GCF_000151845.1). Taxonomy (NCBI): domain Eukaryota; kingdom Metazoa; phylum Chordata; class Mammalia; order Chiroptera; family Pteropodidae; genus Pteropus; species Pteropus vampyrus. The sequence continues at coordinate 13,921,319 of NW_011888783.1, read as the reverse complement.
ATCTATCTATGTAAAGTACCTGTTACAGAGTAAGCCCACAATTAAATGTCATCTATTTTTATTTTAGTTATCTTGCATTTTTCCTTGCCTGCTTCTTCTCTTCCTTCTACCCTTACATCTCTCAATCTGTCCCTCCAACACACATGTGTGCATGCGCATGCACGCACACACACACACACACACACACACACACACACACACACACTTGCAAATCTCTGAAGGAAGAGGCTCTGACCTATTCACTCAATACCTTTCAGTGTCTAGCACAGGGTTTTGCTTAAGGTATACACTGCGTTCATGCTAGTTACCTGAACAGTAACAGCTACAAGTAACTGTTAACATTTTTTGACCTCTTAGTATGAGCTAGGCACTATGCTAAGCATCATCTCCTCATCTAATTCTTACGACAAGCCTGTGAGACAAGTATGATTTTCATCTTCATTTTATGGTAAACTAAAGTTTAAAGGCATTATACAACTTCCTCAAGATCACACAAGCTCATAAATGGGTAGCCAAGATGCAAGCCCAGAGTCAGCCTAAATGTGGAGTCTCAGCTCTTAATTTCTCACTGCATTGAGCTAGTTTTGTCACCTTTCTCCTCTTTTAGACCAGGCTCCATCAAGGGATCAGTAATAAGCACGTATCCACTCTCAGACGGATGACCCTTAGGACCTTGATCTTTGGCGTTCTGAGAAGTCCAGAAGTGTATGCTAACTCTAGTTTACAGCTTCCCAAAAGTCACTTGTCTGAAAACTCTCGGGTCATTACATAAAACCATCCAAAAAAGACTTTACAATTGCGCACCCCATAAAGTTAATTTCACTTTGAGAGAATGTGTCTGAGGGAGGTGATACACTCGGTTATGTATTTAGGTTGGTGGCCACAATAGATGGAGCTGTCCTGTCATCCTTGACACCCTGGCTTACTGGCGGCCTCGCTTTATCACGCTGTCACAGGCAAGGGACGGCCTCCCAATCTTAGCTCAGAACAGTTATGCTTCCTAATGGCCCAAGCCTCACAAATCCCACACCTCCCTTAATTAAAGAAGTAAATTAAGAAGACTATTTCAACCTTAGGGATGAATTATCTTAGTAATTTAAAATTGACGTTTTATTGGATAAAAGGTCATACATGGGTTTATAAAAAATGCTGCCTTCATGTATAAGGATCTGTGGGAAATGTTGCCTGAGGTGGTGAAGGGTTTGTGTAGGCAGAGAGACCTACTTGTAAAACAGCCAGCAGAGGGGCTAGGAGTGAGGTTTGTTGCTGCAAAACGCAGGTTGGCTCTCTGTTCTACACTCGTCCTTCAGGCACAGCAGCCAGACATTTGGGATCTCATAGTCTTTATTTTAAACTTTCTGACCCTGAGTGCTGTGGTGGACACTACTAACATCACAAAGAGATGTCATCACCCTCTCCTCTCAGGCATACAGAAGCTGTAGAGCTCAGCTCCTTGGCAGTTGCATAGGCCACGTAATTTGTCCATTGCTGTAAGTAGAGGGACTGTGTGTCACTTCCAGGCCAAATCATTTAATTGTCGGTGGAAGACTCTCTAGCTCTCTCCTTCCTTCACAAGCAGAAGTAAGCTTGGAAGCATATGTTGAAATGACAGAAAGCCCTATATCCTGAATAACTTTGTGGATCCAAGTCCTCTACAAGCCTATGTTAAACATGTAACATCAATAAGAAATAAACTTTTGTTGGATCAAGCCACTGACATTTAGAGATTGTTTATTACCATGGTGAAACCTAGCCATACTGACTAACCCAGGAGCTGATTTTTGGTTCATAAAGTATGGTCCTCCATTCTAAGGTGTAAAACCCCTATTCTTTTTCCAATAGCTTTATTCACTCATTTGGTGGTTTACACTTTTTTTTTTCTTTTGGTGTATTCTCAGATATCTAAAGTTGCCAAATGACCCTGAATTGGGCAGAGTGGTGGTTTGCCCTTCATCCATTGGTAAATATTAGTACTATGAAATAAGTGGAGGAAACAGAAGAAAACAAGATTGGTCTTTTGAAAATAACATGACATAGTGTTATAATGAAAAAGAAGGGGAAATATAGAGAGAAGAAGAAGAGAACAAAAGCGATAAACAAAAAATAAATTAATACAGAAAAGACAAAGGAAGAAAAATAGAGAAAAGAAAAGGACATAAAAGTTGGGCAATTTCTTTCAAGTTCGCTATAGCCACTTGCTCGCAGTTGAGTTCCACTCCAGGAGGCATCTCTCAAGATATTTCTGACCGTTAGCACCTAGTAGATGTGCCTAGCACACCAGGGTGTTCAAGAAATGTTGGTTAAAAGGGTAAAGTAATGAATGAATCTTCATTTTATAATCTTAGAAGTATATATTACTTAAACTAGTCTATGATTCCATCATACATTGAAAAAATGTGAGAGGGGAACTAGAAATGATTGAGTTTGAATAGCTCTTTGTAACCCTTAAACTCGAGTCCTTGAAAAGAGCAACTTTGAGGTCAGAGCAATTATTCTTTGTCCTAGAAACGGGACATCACTGATGGTTCAGAACAGTCTGTTTAAGACAGTGTTTCAAAGAAACTAGGTAGAAATGTCCTTGTTTTGTTTGCTTCTGGCCGGGATGAACTGCGGGTGCAGTTAGCCCTGAGGTTTCTATGGTCTCAACGTTGTGGAAGGTGAAAGTAGGGGAACTGAATAAAATTTCCTGGATAATTTATTTTTGAAAAACTTCAAAGGGGCAAAGAATAACAATATGCCAAAGGATTAATAAGAAGTGGGAGCTGTGAGTCCTACTGCTGATGCAGGAACTGCCAGTGGAATATTCACCAAGTTGTGGGATAATTTACTCTCCTGAGATGTACAAAAGAACTGTGGTAAGACTGCCCCTCATTTAAGAATGTGCCTGCATAAAGTCAATAGAAATCACTTCTAAGGATACAGAAAGTAGTATTTCCTCTGGGGAAAGTGTGCATCCAAAATCTCTAGTCTGTGTGTGTGTGTGTGTGTGCGTGTGTGTGTGTACAAGCTCACACATACTCATGCAAAATTCAGACGTGTAGAACTTGAGATGAAAATGGAAAACACCAAATAAGCAGAAAGCTGCTGTATGGCAGGCTGAAGGAGATGACCGTCAACCAGAGTGGGAAGGAAAACGTACCACACAGTAGGGGGATATCCTTGTGGATCACATGGAAATACAGCAAAAGCGTTGTTTCATTCTGGCTGCAATTTTAAAGAAAAGGCAGATCTCTTGAGATGAACTTCTCTCAGGGATGATCACAGTCTCAACATCCAAATTTAAACCCATCAACTTCCACCTGTCATCTCAAGCTACATTCTTCTTCCATTTCTTATCAAAGGGACAAGCATTCTTCTAGTTTCTTGGCTCAAAATCATGAGCCTTTCCTCCTCGCTTTTCCCTTTATTCAATCTCTTCCCCTTCAAGTGTTTCTTAGATTCACTCTCTTCTTCTTCCTGCCTGGGTATATATCTAGTTGATTTACCTAATTTGAAATCATTGCCTTTCTATAGGAAATATAAAACCAATGTACAAATAATGAAATATTATCGTATAATCAAGAGCAGAAATGATGAATGTTAAAGTAACAATGGCCATAAGTGCTAGATTTCCCAGACACTTCAGATTTCATGTAATTTTATTATTTTCAATAAATACAATTTGTTAAATGCATATGTTGAAAGATAAATTTTTAAAAATATTACCTGATTTTTTTCTTTAGCATTTCTTACCCCCTTTTGACCTTCTTCCTCCCCTCTTCAAGCAGCTGGACATGCCTCTGCTCTATAACTCAAGGAAAAAATGAGACAACACTAAATAAAAGGAGAATTCTCTTTCTGACTTGCATATTTCAAAAGCATAGCCCCCTGGAGGAATAAAGACATTATTATTAGGGCAGAGGCAAAAGGAGTCGAAAGCAAACATGAATACAAGCTAGGCTTCACCTCTTTATCTCGTATCAAAGAAAAGACCTCCATGATTGATGGGGGTCTGGTGGGGGAGGGGGACTGAAGGGAAGCAATGCAAACAGAGATGTCTAGGGGGACTACATCCATAAGAACAAGGACTTGGGTCCTATCAGCTGGCATTAGACAGTAAGATGGCCAAACTCCTGTAATCGTTCATGGGAGTAGAGGTAGAGGGAGTAAAGACTGGTAAATTAGCATAGCCACCTGGGAAGTTAATTTGGCAGCATTTGGTATAATTGAAACTCTGGAGAAATTTTATGCATATATTTAAAGAGATTTGAACAAAAATGTTAATGCAACATGACTTCTAATGGGAAAAAAAACTTCCAGCAACCTAAATGTCCATTCATAGAAGAGGTTAACAAATAAAATGTGAAACCGTGTCATTCATGGACTATTGTATAGCAATTAAAAGAAATTGTTAAAATAATAGGAAGAAATTGGGGTGCGAGGTGGGATTTAGACTATAGAATTCAGCTGTCTAAAAAGCCTTATGAGTTAAATATAAGTGAAATTCAGACAGCTTGGACGAAAATGGGGGCCTGAAGTTAAGTAATTTCTTAAAATCATGCTGTTGATCAGACTTCTGACCTGGCCTTTTGTCCATGATGTCATTTGATACCCCAAGCGACCTGGTATAGTTTTCAGTCTATTCCAAGAAGCAAAAAATTGTTTTTTTTTTTTACATACTGACCTTCCCAGTACGTTACCACAGAAGAACAGGAAGAGAAAAGGAAAGGGAGAAGAAGGAGAGCAGAAATAAGCTGTTGCCCTTGCTCTTGAGATCATAGTCCAGATGAAAAGCAGAATCAAAATAGGAAACCGTAAAAGTCCCTGAGTAACACAGTTCTCAAATGTCCCACATTCGCAGTTCAGGGGTCTCCTGAATTTCTCTGGGTCATGATTTTCCTATTAGCAAAACAAGAGGTTAGACTGGAAGAATTATATTGACCCCTTAAGTTCAAAATATTATCCCTGCAATGAATCTCCCTGTTAGCTGTAGCTTCTAAGCTGTCTGAATTTCACTGTTTAACACATCTATACCCTTAAAATAATTTTTCATTTACTTTTCCCAAATCTTTTGTCTATACCCTAAAATTTCTGCTGGTTGGCCAAACCTAAAGACCATATCTGATGCTTCTTTTCCAGTATAATGTTTAATTCTCAGCACTCTTATAAACTTGTGGGAAGAATCTTCTGCCTGAGCTCTCGAGATAGGCACTAAATAAAAAATCTCAACACTAACTGGCAATCTAGACATTTTTTAAAGATTGGGAGTTCAACGACACTGAAATGGCCCTGGTTCCATCTCTGTGAAAGCCTGAAGTGGGAGTGAAAGTCACTGCAGCTGGCAAGGACCTCCCGGAGTGGTTTGGTGGGCTAACCGGGGGTGGGAGTCGGGAACTCCACGTTAAGTACCAATTGAGTGACCGACGTGGGCTGTGACATTGGAGGAAACTGTTCCACCTCCAGGCTTCTTTTGCAAGGGAAGAAAAAGTTGTAAAGAGAAAAAGTTCTCTGAAAAGTACATCATATTCTAGAGGCCAAATGTTACAGTCATTAGGAAGCAAAGGGAGACTCAGCTTCTTAGCCATGACTGTGTCATTCCAGGTGTTGCCGTCCACAACATTTCAAAGTGTCACAGTCCAGCCATCAGAAACACAACGACTCTCACACAAATGGCTCAAACTCGCTTTTTACTTTCAAAGTAACACGCTTTTTGTAATTATTAATGGTTTATTCATGTGACCGCCCATGAGTGAAGGGCATTTCCCTCTCCCACATCTTTAATGGAAATAATTAATGAGGTGTTAGAAATTAACAACAATTAACAGTGCACAGGAACAAGGGCAGAAGGTCAGAGACTCCGAAAAAATATGATGTTTCGCTTCTCAGATGGAATCTTGCCATTTCAAGGAGGGAGACACCAAGAGCATTTTCCCCCTTAAATATCTTGCCATTGCGCTAATTTTTCAAATGGGGAAAAAGTAGCGACAACAGTTCTAATAGTATTACATCTTAACAGTACAGATTTCTCTGATGGACTGTGAGAATTCTTAGCCCTGGAATGCATCTCTCAGGCATAAATAGAACTGCTGCTCCAAAACATGGGCCCAAACACCATCATTTTTTAAGATTAAGCATGTTAATGGAAGGAAGTCAACTACCTGGCACTTTTATCCAGCGTATTGGTTTTGCCAAACAAGCAAAATAATATAACACATTACATTTTCAGCTTAGAATTGATAAGCATTGCCTGATATATAAAGGAGACTTATAATTTAGCAATAGCATGATCATTTTAGATTGTATTGGATTCTAGAGGATTTCTGGAAATAACTCACTTTGAGTAATGTGTAACCATATATCAATTATATAAATTATATGTGAGTATGTGCATGTGTTTTTTATGTTTGTTTAACTATAAGATCTCTGCAAGTATTATTGCTAAATACAGATAAATTAATAAATAAGTTGCCTTAACTGTATCTTCCTGATAGACAAGTGCCAAAAAATATTACTACGAAAGTGCTGGGTCTCGCAGCTTCACTCCTGCATTTTTTCCCCATTTTCTAAAACAAAACCAGAAGTTCTTGAGCCAAAGTCTCGCATATATCTCAATGTTGAAAATAAAGTCAGAGAGAGTACATCAAGCACAGATATGCAAACTGGTGATCTCACCAAGGATATCTTACTAGAGAACAAGCATGAGATACATGTATATTCTACATCCACCCACAAAGTAATTATAATTATAATTACATTACCAGTAATTATAAACATAATTAATTATATTCCTGCAGTGCTTTAGAGCTAACAAAGTACCTTCATATACATTAATTATTTAACCTCATCAGCATCTCGTGAGGCTGGCACAGCAGAAAACCTGCAGAACAACACCACGGGCTTCTCACTGAGCCCAGATCTGTTTCCTCAGGTGGCCACTTCCTTCTTTCTCTCTCAGACCCTTCTCCTTAAACCAAGCTTATACTGAAAATGAGAAAGGGACCCAATTTCTAGAGGCAACGATGTTTCTGGCTCCCTGGTCAAGCAACTTCCTAACCAGAACAAGTGGTTTTCAGAGGAAAGATGGGCCAAATTCTGTGGGAGGGAGGTACCAGTCATAACAGCCTCAAGGCTCTATAGTCTGGCCCAAGTATGCAGTGTCAGTTGGTGCACCCTGAGCTTCAGTCCGTGTTTTCATGGATAAGAGTCATTCGCAGAATGACACACTTTGGGAGCTAGAAGAGCAGGCATCCATTGAGCATCTGGGATATTCATGTTGCTGGAAATGCCAAGAGAGAGTCCGAGCTCTGTAGGAGCTTATGGTCAGTGGGAAGGGACTGTCAGCATGGCACCATACAGCTCCGCCCTTGGGTTTCGCAGGTTAGGAGCTCAAATGTACGTTCTCCTGCCTGCCTTCCAAGGTTCTCCTCACAGTCAAACACATCTCTCCAGGCTTATTTCCTATTGTTCCTTCACATTCCATCTACTAGCCCTCCCACAACCAAGCCACTTTCTATTTTTGGTCCTGGACTCCTCATTGCAGGGCTCTAGACCCTGCCCATCTGTCCAGTTCCAGTCCAATGCCTACCTCCTCCAGAGGGAAGGGAAGGTAGACTTTGGCCCTTCCCTTGAGAACTTACAATTCCTTGGTGAAAGAATTTCTACTCAAATCACTATAATAAAAGTTGTAAGGTATTTCGGGCCCTAAAACAGTGCTACTTAAAGTGTGGACCTCAGACCAGCAGGGTCACTAGTACCTGGGAACTTGTGAGAAACATGAATTCTTGGGCCCCATCCTAGATGTACTGAACTAGAATCTCCAGTGGTGGGCCCTAAAATCAATGTTTCAACAAGCCCTCCAAGTGAATCTGCTCTCTGGTAAAGTTTGAGAATCTCTGCCTTAAAAGAAGAGGAGATTTTTGTGCAATGGCAGAAGAGGGAGTAATTTACTTCCATTAAGTGATCCTTTAAGACTGATAGGATTCTGTCGCTCTAGATTTTGGTCCTCCTGCCTCCAACTGTTTGCTTGTCCTAATTTATCTATTCTGAATTCTCACTGCATTTACCATACTCTGTAAAGTGTTTGTGCTACGCTGGTAGGAGCTCCCTAAAGATATGTTCATGTACTAATTCCCTGTGAATGTTACCTTGTTTGGAAAAAGGGTCTTTGCAGGTATGATTATCCTGGATTGTCTGGGCGGATTCTAAATACAATCATATGTATCCTTATATGAGAGAGGCAGAGGGAGGTTTGAAATAGATGCACAGAGGAGAAGGTGGCACGAAGATGAAAGCAGAGACTGACTAAGGCAGCCACAAGTCAAGGAAGGCTCACACCCACCAGAAGCTGGAAGAGGCATTGATGAGATTCTCCTCTCGAATCTCCAGTAGGAGTGTGGCCCTGCTGACACCTTAATTTTGGACTTCTGGCCTCCCAAACTGTGAGGGAATAAATTTCTGTTGCTTAAAAAAAAAAAAAAAAGACTGATAGGATCCAGATACCTGTAGAGGGTTGGCAGGCATCCCAATAAGAATAATAGGAACAGAGGCCTGATCCAGGGTGTGATCTGGCAGTCGCAAGGACTTCCACACAGCTAGCACCTAGGACGGCTGGAGAGTTGTTGGCAGTCAATTTCCAAATAATGATAATAATAATAGTTAACATTTTTTGAGCCTTTATGTCATACCATGTAGATTTCTAGATGCTCTATTTCCAAGAATTCTCTCATTCTAGTCTCATAACAACCCTATTGAGTTAAAGTGTTAAGAGGATGATCTCCATTTAAACAGAAGGAAATGGAGTCTTGGAGAAAGTAACTAAACTGCTTGTCACTCAACTTGTGTTTGAATCTTCACAGCAATGAGGACAGAGGTTGAGTTTTGAGCTTGGCAGCACCAAATCACAGCTTATCATTAGGGCATTTGGGGAGACATTTGGGGATGGCTGACACACAAACAGATAGTTGTTAAAGAGATAGGTTTGATGCCCATAATCCAGGAAAAAGAGGAAAGAAACAGTGAAGATTAGAATAGGGGCAATGGAAATGAAAAGGAAGGGGCAGATTCCAGATAGTGCAGGGTCCGAGGAACGAAACTTGACAAGCGATGAAATGGGAGGGGCAAAGGAGAGACTGAGACAAAGACTGTTCTGGGAGCTTATCTGGGAGGAAACTGGAGTCACTGATCAAAGGAGAGATGACAACAAACACATCACCCTCTTCTTCGTATTGGACTTTATTTATTTATTATTATTGGACTTTATTTACTTATGAAGTGGATACTGTTCTAAGACTTTTACACAGATCAGTTCATTTAATTTTTACAAAAATTTGAAGAGGTACTTTCCGCTCTCATTTTACAGATGAGAAAACTTATTCTACTCTTACTGTGAAATAGTACTGGCATCTGTGATTGGGGTATCTGTTTCTCAAAAGAATTCAGATTTCTTCCAAACTTGGAAACAAACAGAATGTAGCCAAGTAAAGTAACAGGTTAATTAATCCAAAATCACCTGGGGAGCTTTACAAATGCTCCAGTGCTGAGGCTCCATGCCCAGATATCAGGATTCAGCTGGTCTGGGTGAGGCCAGTGCAGCATTTGTTGTTTGTTCTTTAAAGTTCCCCAAGTGTTTAATGTGCCTGCAGCACTTGAGACTACTGAGTTAACCAACTGACAGGCATTTGTTGCTTACCTACTAGGTGCAGGTGCTGTGCTCCACGCAGTGGTAGATTCCAAGTGTGAACAAGATTCTGCACCAGCCCTCAAAGTTGATATCTTCCAGGATCTGCATTAGACTAAGAGGATAGCAACAACATTGCGGAGCAGAGCAGAGGTGGTGAATTCTGCAAATGACCCAGAATTAATCCTTGGAGCCTGTTGGGAGAATCAGGGAGGACTCAAGAAGGACAGTGTTTATATTAAATAAGCAGATAAGGAAACATCAGAGATTGCTGTGTAAAGTTACGTTTCCTCTTTGGAGGTCAACTAGTGTGGACCAATTTGTCATCTTCTGCCTCCCTTCTCCACAAGAGAAGCTCTGAATGGTTTCCATATCCAGGCCTGGGTCAGGCCCTGGCGCCTACCCTGCTGATAGTGGGGCACATCTTTCTCTTGGCCAATGGGAAAAGAATGAAAACATTTCAGCAGTCCTAAATCCCAGTGCCTTTATTTGAACTTCCCTGGACCAGGCAAGTTAGTGGTATTTATGGCTTAAAAGAATTTCCATCTGTGAGTTTATCTTCTTGTTAAAAATCAGCCATCCCCTACCCAAAACAACCAAAGAAAATAAATCAAGGCTTAAATAAGAAGCAAAGACTTATCTCTACAAAGTAGAAATCTCTGTGGTTGATAACACACTATATTTTTAGTATCAGGCATCATAAGAGGTTAAGTGATTGGAGAGTGGGGTGAGCTTCCCTTTAACTGGACACACAGAGGCATAGAAGTGAGACCAGATGTTGTCTAAGCTAAGAGAGGAAGAGCTGGACCAACATTTCCCAATGAATTCCAGCACCTGGTCAAGGCTTTTCTCTCTCTAATGATTCACTAGTGCTGTTGTTCTTAACTGAAACTGCCAATTGATGACTATCCTCTCTAAACTGGTTCTTATCTGGTTCCTTTCTCTTTCACAGAAACAATGGTGTCAAAATAAGCAAGTCTCATCTCTGAAGCTGAACGGATGTATAGTTCTGTCATTGTTATTGAGGGGATGACAGCAGAGTTCGGTGGCAGCCAATTGGTGCAATAAGCTACTACTTTATTAAAATGGAAAAAAGGTACTATTTGATGCCCATTGACTTCAAACTCTCCTTTTCCAAGAAGACCCTGAGCTCTTTTTGACAACCGCCTTTCCACCCTAACATTCAAGTTGTTCCTACCCCCACCTACATTGTGTCACCTGAGTTGAGGGTGTCATTTTCCCACTGTTGGAGGTCATCTTATTCATAGGTAGAATAGAAGGAGCTTATGTAAATAGAAGGCCTTACTACCAAATATGTCTCCTGATAGAATTGTCACAGTGTCTGACATATTTTCTAAAGAGTTTCTGAATAATCTTTGGCAATTTTTTCTTTTGGAAAAATTTTGGAGGATTGCTCACTTCCTCATAATGTCATTTAAAATGCATATAACTTTTGGAATTTTGACCCCATATTTTAAGTCACTTTCTATTATTTATTCCTCATGACACATCAAGTTTTCCAGTAATATATAATGGTAATAATACACACAGTGTAGAATTTAAAACTCACAAATCATGTTCATGGAAATTATTTATTCTTCTCAAACACAACCCCACATAAGAAGATTGAGCCTTAACCTCCCAGTATTAAAAGTAAGCTGCCTTTCCTAGGAGTGCTGTTGGAGTTGTTTGTGGTGTAGGGCAGGGTGAGAAGTCAGGAGGAGGGAAACGAGCTGTCATCAGCAAAATTTTCTTCCAGAGGAAGCCAAGTATTCACTCAGGGCCTCTTTCTTTCACAAAGGGAAGTGTACATTGCTTGCATCCTCCAAAGCTCAAAGGGAAATCAATATGATTCTTTTCCCCTGGCCAAGTTTTCTCCCACCCTACCCCATTTTCTTGAGAAATTTAAAAGATAAAGAAAAGTTAAACTCTCACATTCATAGGTCCCAGAGTTAACAACTGCTAACATCTGGTCATATTTTTTTCCTCATTTTTTTTTTAAATAATATGTTTCAGATTCCAAACTTTACCCCCCTTCAACCAGTCCACTCCCCCACACCCGAGGGAAACCAACTCCATGAGCTGGGTGTGGACCCTTCCAGCCTATTAAAAATATATACGTTTTATACACTTATGCATACCACAAGTAATATAAAGTGTTACTTTCTATATGTATTTTGTTAGTTAATCTTTTTTCATTATGTATATATCACATTTCCAATCTACTATTAATGGATATTTAGATTATTAATAGTTTTTCACTATTTTCTACAATGCTGCAGCAAACATTTTTGTGCATGTCTCTTTGTACACACATCCAAGAGTTTCGTAGACAGCAGTGGAATGTATGGGTCTAGGGTATGCATACTGTCTATTTCACTTAGGTGCTGCCAAAAGAATCTGCATTTACATTCCCAGCAGCAGAAGGGGATTTCCCCGCCCCGCCATGCCTACCAATACAAGATATTATTGGACATTTAATTTTTTCCAATTGAATAGTTAAAAAGTAATGGCTAAGTATTGGTTTTGTTTCTCATTTCCAAGACCGTAGTAGATTTAATTATCTTTCACAGTTTTACTGGCAATAAGTTTTCATTTATCATATCCTTTGCTTCTTTTTCTATTAGATTATTTGTATTTTTACCAGTTCATAAGGGTTCAACACATACCCTGGTTACTAATCTTTTGCATATTATATACATTGGAAATAAATCTCTTATTTTGATTTGGTAATATATTCAAATGGTAGGAATCTAGTTACAAGAATACACAGAGAAAAGTTTCTCTCTCATACCTATTTCCCTCTCCTCCCATTCAGTTTGCCTTCTTGGCAATGATGTAGTGTATCCTTCCAAAGACTTCTGTGCATAGGCAAAAAAAAAAAAAAATTAGCTTATATGCTCCTCTACAATTACTTTTTATAAATTCATAAGATAGCACACTATACATTAGTTTTGCTTCTTGCTTTTTTCACTTAGAGATATCTTAAAGATCATCCTATCTCAGTTTCTATTTCTTTTCTTTTCTCTCTAGTTTACTTCATTTATTTATTTTTGGCTGCAGTCTTCCCTTGTATAAGTGGACCAAAATTTATTTGACAAGTTTCCTACTAGTTGACATTTACGTTGCTTCCGATTTTTATTATTAAAAATTGTGTTTCAGTGACTACTCTTGTACATACATTATCTCATACATGTACAAATACCTATAGGATAAATCATCAGAAGTGCTAGTACTAGTTAAAGCTAAGTGCCTTTTTAATTTTAATAGGTATTACAAAATTATCCTCCGTAGAGGCATACCAATTTACACGCCCTCTAGCAATGTATGTGTCACTTGTCTTTTTTAAAGAGTAATATAATAATAACAGAAAACATTTATTGAGTGTTTATTACAGGCCAGGCATAGTTTTAAATCCACTACTTATATTTTTAAAGAAATTATTATGGAAAAATGTCAAAAGTGAATAAAAGAAAAATATAATGAACTCCCATGTGCCCTTCACCCAGCTTCAATCACTAAGAACATATGGCAAATCTCCTTTCATCTGTACACCCACTCCCAATCTCTTCTTTACACACCTACTGGATTATTTTAAAGCCAATTCCAGGCTTTGTATGATTTTACTCCTAAATATTTCAGTAGTATCTCTAAGTAATAGAAAAATTTTAAAGTAACCGCTGTGTCATTATCCTGCCATAAACATTAACAATAATTTTTTATGATCACTTAATAACCAGTCAGTATACAAATTCCCAGCTGACCCACAACATCTTTTTATAGTTGGTTTCCTTGAATCAATCCAAACAAGGTCCACATATTTCATTTGGCTGCTCTGTCTCTTAAATCTCTTTTAGTCCCTAACAGCTCAACTTTCTCTTGTTTTGTCACCATTTATACATACATTTTAGATGTCAAGGTGGGCAAAAGGTACAAACTTCTAGTTATAAAATAAGTCATAGGGACATAATGTACAGCATGGTGACTACAGTTAACAATACTGTATTGCATATTTGAAAGTTGCTAAGAGAATAGATCTTAAAAGTTCTCATCCCAAGAAAAAAATTGTAAGTACATTTGTTGATTAATGTTAACTATATTTATTGTGGGAATCATTTCACAATATATACATATATTGAGTCATTATGTCATATACCTGAAACTAATATAATGTTACATGTCAATTATATCTCAATGAACAGAAAAGTGTCATTTGTTCTTTTTAATTGAATTTTAACTTTGTTTATAATGGATTGTTGTCATATGAGAAAGTTAAACTTTGCTATAGTTAAATTTAAGTACTTTTCCTCTGTAATGTATGTTTTTCATATCTTGTTAAAGAAAGCCTTTCCCACTCCAAAGATGCATATTTTTTTCTACATAGATTTAGAGTTATGCAATTTACATTTTAGGCCTTTAATCCATCATGTATGGTATAAAATAGGAATCTCGTTTAATTTTTTTTTTCCATGGGGTGGGTCCATTCTCTACCCTTTCTTCCTTGATTTGCAATGTTATCTCTGACATAAACTATATTTTAGCATATGCATGGCTCCATTTACAGACTCTCTCTCTCCTATCTGATTGACCTATTTATCTTATCCTACTCCAATACCACACTTTTTAAAAGATTATAGCTTTCTGATATGTCAGGAAAAATTGGTTTTCAAATATTTTAATATGTAATAAAATCAGGCTAATCAGAGCCTTCATATGTCCAAACAATGATGGACTTTGGTTTAAGAAGAAAATGACATTTACAGGCTGTTGGAACAGAGGTAGGAGTCCGTGTTGTGCTACTAGATAACATTTAAAAGCTGGATTTACTTTGCTTGGAAAGGTTTTGTTTCTACAAGTACGGTACTTTCACAATGTCTTCTCAGATGACAAGGATTTTATCTTCCCTTCCCTTCTTCTCCTCCATCTTTATCCATGTGTGGGGGCAGAGAGAAAGCTCATGAATTCAGTAGGTAGGTGAGGGTAAACATGTAAATCTTTGGTTTACAGATGAGAATAGGAGGACCAAGGAGTGGGAAAAAGTCAAGCCTTGAGTCACAGGACTCTTATAATTTGCTGTCCTGCCAACTACTATATTTAGCAGATTTCCATGCTTCAAAGAGTTAACAGCTGACTGGTCATGATTAATTCATTGGACACCTAGTGCTTGACCAGTCTTGAAAGCATGGGAGGGATGGAAGCAGTGAATGTACTGATCAGCTCTCAGATGAGAAGCGAGTGTTCTTGCTACACGGAAAGAATATATAGAGCCCCAGAAACACAGCCCTGTTTCATTTCCTCAAGGCTGGAGGAAGGAATGACTTCCACCCTGCTTGGGTGTGAGCACCACTGCACAAAGGCAAACACTGCTTCCTTTACACCAAGGCTTCAAAGATCTCTGTACATCTTCCTGAAGGCTAACTACTGTTTTGATGATAAAGCACACATAGGTCCAGAATCAAAGAAAATACACTTGATAAAAATTAACTCAGGGACGGCAAAGTATTTGAGATGTGATTTTTATGTGCTTTGCAGAGAAGAAGACCTGACTGAGTTTCAAGTCTCTGATTTGGTGAAGTCCCCAAAATAATAGGCAATTTCACAGCCAAGATGGATAAAGGGGATGTTGTCTCTTTGCAGACATAAAAAGGAGACTAAAAGTAGAAAATCAACTAATGTTATATTTTCTAAGTGGTATATAACAAAGAGTGATGCTGCCAGTAATTTACTACCATAGAGAAATGAGACTCTTGTCCGGCAGAATAAAACCAATGAATAGAACTCATTCATTCATGCAACAAATATTTACTGTTCCCTACTAATACTGAGGAATCCATACTGGAAAAGACATGTGTATGCCATCTTTCACAAAATGGCCATTTTGGAGCTGACGAGGCAAACAGAAAATAAAAAGTAAATGGCAAGCTGCATGGCTGGTATGAAGGAAACAGACAAAGGGCCAAGGTAGAGTCCAAATATAGGGAACCAGTGGTATGTAAAGTGGTCAGGAAAGGCTTCTCTGAGGTACAACACTTAAGTCGAGACATGAGGAAGGCAAAGGAGCTGGATGAACAAAGACCAGGGAGAAGAAAGTTCTTAGAAGGAGAATAGGCCCTGAAATGGGAAGAAGCTTGACAGGTGGCAGAGCCGAAAGGAAAATAGCCAGATGGGGTTTGGTGCAACTGACTAAGAGTGCCGGGGAAGGAAGTAGTGGTTGGAGATAGGCCCTGGCTAGGTTATGCGAGGCCATGTAGGCCAAGGGAATTCATTCACATTTTTTCCTACGAGCAACAGGAAACCTTGGGCAGTGCCATGATCTGATTTACATTTTACAAAAATATGATCTATTGTGTAGAAGAGATGAGAGGGCAGATGTTTAAGTGAGAAGAGATGGTGATCTAAATAAACTAGGGTGAGAACATGAAAAGGCAGAAAAATAGATGGATTTAATTTGGAAGTGGACTTGACTGGTCTTGTTGGCAAACCGTATTGAGAGGGTGAGGAAAAGGGTAAAATTCATGATGACTTTTAGGTTCTTTGCATGAACAACTAGGTAGATGAAAATGCCTTTTACCAATACAGGAAAGACTGGGTGAAGGAAGGCATAAATTGGAAGTGGAAATTAAGTGTTCCATTTGGACAAGTTTAATTTGCAGGTATGTGATTCTGAAATTCAGAGGAAAGGTTTGGGCTAGAGATAAAAAATTTGGGAATTTTTATAAAAGATACTGAATATGGAAAAGATGCTGAATATGGAAAAGATACTGAATATAAAAGATACGGAATATGGAAAAGAGTGAGATCATTTAAGGAGAGAGTTTGGAGATGAACAAGAAGAGGGACCAGAATCAAAGTCTGAGAAGCATCAATGTTTGAGGTGAGGACAAAGATGAGCTCATACAATAAAGAAGAGGAAAAACAGCAGAGTGTTGTTATGGAAATCAAAAAAGAGAGCAGTTTCAGAAGGATGGAGGGGTCGGTTCTGTTGAATGCTGCCAGGATCCTTGGAGAGTAAGACTAAAGGGATTAAGCAAAGAAACATGCCTGAGATTCTAGCTCCTGGCAGCCAGTTGCTCCTCCTTGTGGCCTGTGCACTAGAAGTTCAGGGATTTACTATTCAAAAGGATTTGTCAGCTGCCACCACCTACCCCCCATCTGGGGGTTATCAGCTTTGAGGCAGACTCTGGGAGATGGAGACCATTATGGGAGATCTGGGACTCAGTACTTCATCTCTGCATCACTGCCCCAGCTCCTTGCTGGCTGCCATGCTTCCATACTTCCTAGCTCTGGTATTATACTAGTTCAAGATTATTCCTTGAAAATACTACTCAAAACTGGCATCACATTTTTCAGAAAAAAATGTGTCATAACCTATTAAAATTTAAAATGTTCATGCACTCTGACCTGTCATTTTTACTTCTACATGTCTCACGAGAGCTAAGATAAATGTTCAAAAACATTCCAATTTGCAGGGTTGTTGGTAATAATAAAAAATCAGAACAATTTAAATGCCCAGTCATAGGGGAGTGGTAAATATTAAAATATGACATATCGATACAGTTGAACGGAGGCGAGGTGTATCTACTGAAATAAAATCAGCATGGCGATAAACCTCATTGGATTTTCAAACGAGACGTGGGGGGGGGGGGGGGGGGGGGGATGTAGTCTTTCTAGATGTGCTGACATGAAAGGCAACCGTGATATATTGTGTGGCTGCCTGCCTGCCAGCACGCACCTTCCTCTCTTTGCCTTCTAACAGAAGCACACTCCTTGTTCTTGTTTCAGCCCCCTCCTGGGGGCAGCCCATGTGACTCATGTGCCATGTGGCTGTAGCCAATCCATGAATTCCTTTAGAAACTATAAACATAAAGATTCTCTCCAAATCTTTCTTCAGCTCTGTAGGCAGAAATTTTTAAAAACCTAATCACTTCGCCTTCTTTTACTTGTCCTTGAAATTAAGACCAAAATCCTGTACAAAGATCTGACCACTGACCAATCACCCCTCTAGCATCATCACTCTCCCACTTGTCCTCTGGGCTCCAGCCCCACTGGCCTTCTTTCTGTTCTTGGATCACAATGTTTCTTCCTGCCACAAGACTTTTGAACTTGGTGTTCTCTCACCATCATCCTTCGGATAGCTCAAATGTCACCTTCTCAAGGCAGCATTTCTGACCATTCAAGTTAGATTAGATTCATCTATTTCTAATCTCAGAAGCATCTTGTGCTTTAATCTCTCAGCCTTTCTTATAATGTATAGTCATGCATTCACTGTGTGATTATTTGATAAACAGCTATCTCTCTCACTCAACCCCAAGACCTCTGAGGAAAGGAAGGATGGTGTCTGCCTTGCCCAAAATTTTATCAATAGCACCTCACACAGCACCTAGGGCATATGTAGTAGGTGCTCCACAAAGGTTTACCAAATGAATGAACCTGGAACTATCTTACACATAGTAAGAGCACCACTGATAATCATTGAATCAAACTGAGTTGGAGATGGGGATTTGAATTTGTTCTGTTAATTTTGATCAAATCAACTCATGTGACTTTAAGATTTAAATATGATATATTCCTCCTGTCTGAGTGTATCAAGTGCACAGGACACAATAAATACTTGTTTATGTTCATTAAACAGGTTATACCTCATCAGCAGTCGTATTACCAAAGAATAGCCCAAACTGTATTTTGTGCTGAGAAGCAAAACCAGATAGAGAATTAAAAAAATAAAAAAGATGTATTGGGAAGGGAAGACCAAGAGGAGACACTGAATATTAGCAGTGAAACAAAGAGGTAATAAACCCTTAATAGTTTCCTAAAAGATTGCTTTAATTGAAGCAGAAGGACATGAACACCGGAGATGCGTGCATTTAACACCGGGAAGATGAATTAGAAGAGCCACCCCAAATATTTTTTTCTCCGAGTGATATATTATGTGATGAAAAGCTTGTAATACGTTATGGTTGTACCTTTGACATATGATTTAACCCATTGATGCAGTGCCTGGATTTCCTGGTTTTCCTCTGTCTGCCTTTGGCTGTTAGAAAAGAGATTCTGAAATGAGAGCAGAAACGGAGCCTTATAAGGGTTTGATGTGGAGGTGAAGTCTTTCTGCAGATTTATGCTGAGAATTTACAGTAGCTTAAGAAGAATTGCAAAACTGAACAATACAGTATGATAGTTATTCCTCAGAGACAGATCACTCACAAGTCTGGCTCCAAGTGGTCTTCCTGCTTAAGCTGCCAGGCCAAATGATGGCAGACAAGTATATTGCTCGAAATTGGAAAGGTAGCATTTCACATTTCCAAATGTTCCCAGAAAGGTAACTTTTACTGCAAGAAAATCCTTAGTGCAAAGCAGAACTAAGCCATTGGTAGGCCATCACCCTGGCTCATGCTGAGGGAGGTGGCCAGTGCCTCACCGGCTCATCAGAGGGCTCTGTGAAGGGGACTTCTGAACATTCTGACAAATATTGAGGGAATTCAGGTCAGGAGTGGAGAAACAGAGTCCTCTCCCCATTCCCTTGATGTCTGTTAACCCACAAGGTCCACGAGCATAATCTTTAAAAGCAATTAGCATTGCTGATGAAACTACCAGCTCGCACCTAAAAGTATCTTTCACATAAAAGTACTTTTAAAATTTCAACAGAACATGGTTTCTTCACTTCAGTGCTATGCTGCTAGCTTATTTAAAAACAAAAACAAAAAAACCTATAAATAAAAAGTGTATTATGACCTCTAATTTTTTTTTTTTTTTTTTTTTTTTTTTGCCATGCTTGCATAGAGCCAGCCCAGCTACAGCTCATCTTTGGCAAGTTTAATGAGTTTTCCTCTCCTATTTCTCTTTTTCATCATTAAGATCATTCTCGAAACATTTAAGCCAGAGTGGGCTCAACCCAATACTCATAAACCTTGCCCTCCCCTGCCTTCTGGGTCAGGCTGACCTAGTCTTGGGATAAGCACTCTGGCAGTATCCTGTTAGCTGAACAGCCATGTAATGGTGGTGTGGTCTATGCAGAATCTTTCTCCATATCTCTGACTATGGCATGGGAGAGAATCAAAAACCAGAGTACAATAGAAATAGAATGTATAATCTGTTTCCTTTCAACTCATCGGGCCCAGCCCACAGTTCCAGATCCAGACTAGCTATGAAATATTTTCTGACTGCTACCCGATTCTCAAAAATATTTTGCTGTTACTTTGCTGAGTTTAAAATAAATGCCTCCTTGCATTTGCTAGGCCTTCAAATTTCATGCGTGGCAATTAGTCTTAGCATTCTCTTTCATGTCCGCTTATGAAATAATTTCATTCTATTCTCTATACCTTGATTCCACCCTTGCGTGAGTCCTTCTCCTTTCCTCTTTGCCCCAGGCTATAGTCTTAGAATAGATTTGAAGCACAAGGCTATTTCTTTTCCATGGTCTCTTTTCCTAGCCATTTGGTGAATTCATAGCCTGTCTTTCCCTCCAGGATTTTTCCTGTATAGGAATGTATATGGATTAAATAATAACAGGCCTTAGCAGCAGGCTTGGAGAAGTGTGGTAGGACACAAAGTGCCTGACTCAGGTTTTCCCACAAATCTGAGAAGTGAATCTAGAGAGTTCTGTTATTCTTTACCAGCTGTCTTTGAAGGAGAAAAGATGGAGAGAAAGCAGATGTTCTGGTGCCACCTAACAAAGTTCAGCTCTTTGAGTCAGGTGTGGAGCCAGACAGACCCACAGCAGAGTAGGAGGACATGATACAACAACACGATCTAAAACTTCCACTGCCAAAATTGACAAACTGGGTGTTTCCTTTAAAAAAAAAAAAAATTTGCTTTGAAGTGGGTGTTCCAACAGCATGTGGGACTCTACAACTCAGACCAGGAATCTAACTTTTGTCTAAAATTAGAAGCTCCGTTGAGGGAAAAGAGAAGATAAGAGATTCCAGGTTACAACAGTTCACTGATCTAGCATGAAATTCTTAAGAACACTTCAGCGTCTCAGTCCATTTAGGATTGAAATGACAAGCCATAAACTCTAAAAGATTTAACTGAGGGAAAAGCAAGTTAGCTTATTTAAAACCTTTTGTTATTAACACTAATAACAATTAATTACAAACATTTATTCTGATTTATGGACACCTGCTTAGCATCAACAACACAGACCCACCCCTCCAATTATTTAGTGATACAATGGCACATTCATTTTGCTCAGAGGAGTCAAGACTTTTCTAATTTCCTGTGTAGCCACCTTCAGCTCTGTGTATATCTTCCCATTTTAAATCACCACCAGGCCTCAAACATATTTGTCTGGTTTTGAAAGCAGCAGGAGGTGCTTTTTGAAGTTTCTAAAATGCTTACACATGCGTACATGCATATGTGTGCATGCACGCACACATGAGTTACTTGATCCATGGACAACAGGATAAGATCTCTTTTTGTGCAAAAGTTTTCCAAGAATTTGATTATCACTCAGATATACAAAACTTCTATTTTTTTCACCCTTATTTTAATGATCCATCACAATTAGATGTTTTTCTTATTTATAACACTGTTTTTGCAACAACAAAGAAATCTGAGATAAGTGATTGCCAAAATGACTTTAGAAGTCAGCATAGGACATTATTTTCTGCTATTAGTCCTTACCAATGTCAAGTGTAAAATTTAAATTAACAAGCACTTCCTTTATTGGAATGACTTCAGCACTTCTGCTGCCTTCCATTGATTTCTATTTACTTTGGCAGCCACAGTCAAGAAGAACATATTTCTATTCCTGAAGAAGCAACCTGACTTCATGAGGGTATATAGATGTGAATGTCATGATGAAATGTTGCTGCGAGGTTATTCTAAGAATTAACATAATACAGGAGAAACACTATTTATGTAGTGTTCCTGCAGGCCTTAACTTCCCGTTAGTGTTGTGTTAGAGCAATCTCCTGGCTTTATTTCTCATATTAACAACCGGTCTATAGCACTTTAACCTAGCAGTAAATACGATGTCAAAGTCATTTTAAAACTAAACAGCCTACCTGCAAATATGTCATATGCCAGATATTTCCAACCAGAGGTAACCTTGACCCCATGGTAGCTCATGGGGAAGGCGATGCTGCCATTATGTCACGAAGTTACTGTTGGCAGTTGGCGGGCAGATGGGATTATTCTTCATTAGAAATACCAATAATAAATATTTCTATTGTTCAAGTTGGTTTCAAAAAGATATAAAAATCTATAGAATGGCCAAAATAAGCTTTGGACTCATTGTCTAATTTCTTTTCTAAAATTCTTTTAAGCTGTTAGCCTCAGGTTTCTTAGAGTTAAAAACCAATGGAATAAAATCAATCAGAAGATACTTCCTTTCTTTTTTTCTCTTCCCCACCTTATCACCAGCAATACAAATCCAATCATATGATGGTGCATTCCATTCGTCTACCAAATTGCTACATTTTTCTTGAAACTTGTCCTCTATATGCTGGCATATCAAACAGTTGCCAATAGTCAAAGGTTCCACTGGCTTTATCAATAATGTAGTAATAAAGTTCAGCTAAGTTTTTTTAAAGCAAGATCAACCCCAGAGGACTACAGAAGGCATTTTCTCGCTCTGCTTTCAAACTAAAAAGGACTTTGTTGATCCAATGCCAGCCTCGACCTCTCCTTCTGGGACAGGGGATGATACCAGGAAATGACCCCACATGGGGAAAGAGGGTCCTGAAGACATACCAGAAGCTGGGCTGAAAGCTGGATAGGAGGAGGGCTATGTTGACAGGCAGTGGGCAGCTCACACAGTTGCAACTTAACCAGAGTACCCGAACACTCCCTCTGCTGTGGGGGGAGGCAGACATCAGCTCCTTTAATGACCCAGATAGTCAGAACCCATTTTATGTCTTATCACAATAACTGGGAGACCAGGCCGGGTAAGTCCAAGCAGCTGCGGGGTCACATGCACACTAACCATGGTCATGCTGCCCCTTCAAATCTCACCAGAACAGGTACCCGCCACCTCCCAACCTGGGCCAGATCCATTTCTTTGAGACACTATATGCACATGCCACTTCTCAGGAATTCTGAGTTACTGTTGAGTGACGCTGTGTACTTATTCTTCACCTCTTTGAAACACTGGCTTTTGACATTCAGAAAAAAAATTAGCCAGTTTCCTATAGAAGCAAACAATTCCTAAGGAGGAAGTTTCTACAGCAGAAAACATCTCAGTGTCTCCTGCTGTTATGATATGAAACCACTCTAGCAGTCTATCAGCGGGCATTATTTGGTCAGGGCCTTACCCTGACTCACCTTTACTCTCTCTTGGTCATTCAACAAACCTGTCCTGACTCCTATGTGCCAGGTGCTGGGAATAAGCCATGAGCAATTCTGACTGGCTCTTGCTCCTATTCAGTTTCTAAGTCAAAGAACAAATAATTACTGTGAAGTGAAGTGAGTGTGCAGAAAACAAGAACGAAAACTGTATTCATGGTGACAATGGTGATTCTCAGGCCATCCACACGGAGGCCACCCTTCCTTTATAAGACCAGCTTTAAAGGGGGCCAAGAGGACTTTTGAACCACTTTGAGCAAAAAAGCATGTGTGGTCTTCCAGGCCCAGATATGATTTCTACCTATATCCTTGAAAGTTCTCCAGGTTAAAAAATAAATCTGCATGTGAACTTCTGCCACTTTAGTGTATAAGCAAAGACTGGATTTTGTTAGGCCCTGCATCCAGTTACCAATTCTGTATAAGCTACATTTCTAAAATTCATTAGGATCTAATATTTTGGGATTTAAAATGTATTTATCCATGAAGCAGATGTAGTAGTATTTAGTTTTATTTGTTCAGCAATCACTTATTTAAGCCTCATTGTGTACCAGGTACTATTCTAAGCGTTACTCGTTTTAACCATTAAAGCCTCATTGGAACCCTGTGAGCTGTTATTATCCCCATTTATAGATGACGAAACTAAGCATTGAGGAGTTAAGTCATTTCCACAGGATCACACAGCAGATGGGAGTAGCAACATCCACACAATCCTTTCTAAGCTATCTAGACATTTGTTTGTCAGGGAAGGGCTTTGAGAACAACGGTCTGAACAGCCCATCATCATTCCAAGGCTCTCCTTTCTCTTTTGTCCATTGAAAGTGCTCCTGCCTAGATCCTGTGCTCAAGGCAAAATCCCCTCAATGCTAGAAAAAGCAGGAGCTCTTCAATGCTGACATCCGCAGTCTCCAGAAGCCAGGAAGGAAGAGACAAAGCAGAGTTCACCCCTTCGGCTCCTTGATCCTAGACTTGCAGGAGGAGAAACTTGCACCAAAAGAGATCTCAGGGGAAAACAAGATCAAATAATAAAAGCTGTAAGGTATGCCAGGCAGAACCTTCTCCATAAGATCTGCAAGAGTCATTGCTCCAGGACTGGGTAACTGGACAGATAGAGCAGATGGGAGCAGGCAGGAATCGGGAGGGGGTCAGCTGGGCTCACACCCATCTCGGCAGTCAAATGCTAGGGCCCTTTGGACCACAGTGCCTTCCCTGCACCAGATGGCACAGAGTGGTGAGTTTCTGACTAGAAAGGGTCAAGGTTATACAGGAGTCTAGATATAATGTATAACCTTGACCAGGTCAGTGTGATAGATACCATCAGTCTAATTCCAAGCATTTGATGGAGAACTGTCCTTGCAACATAGGCAGTAGGCATTTGCAATCTTGCACCATGAAATTAACCACCTGCAGTTAACAGAACAGAAGGAATCAACACTAGAGACAAAACACAGGTTAAACTATTTTCAAGGGTAACAGAGTGAGTTCCCCAACATTGCAAGTATTCAAACATCACTTGGTTCAGATGTTATAGAGTGAATTCAGACATCTAGGTTAGATCACTGGTTTCCAAACCTAGATGTTCACCATGGTCTCCTGGAGAATTTTGAAAAAATATGTATTGTCAGGCTCAATGCTATAGATTCATTAGGTCAGGAGCAGGGTTTAGGGAATCTGTACTTTTCATAAAAGTTGCAGTTATTCTAATGCCCTCCCAAGATTGAGAATCTTTGGACAAGATAATATTTGTGATGCCTTTAAACCAGGTAGGTCATGATTTCTTGCCAAGGCACTAAGCATCACCCGCCACATATTTATAGGTAGAAAAATGCCAGTGTAGACTGCTTGTCACCAGGGAATGGTTTTTACCCCCACACAATGCAGTCGTTTGCATATTTGCTGATGTTTCCCCCCAAAAGCATTCAGGAATGAATCTTTATTGAAACAATTTACTTTCAGTTAGTGCATGAATGCCTTCCCATGATGCTCTGATGCTTTGTTTGTCCTCCTATAAAAATTATTTATGACCCAAGTGTGATCTTTTAAATCAGAATACTTATTCCTGAAATCAAAGCTCTAGCATGCTAATGCAAGTAGAAACCTTGATAATTTTTCAAAGCCATGTTGAATATTCAAAAGCTGAAACTGAAGGAAAGGAGTTAACATTAATTAATATTTGAAGCAGTAAAATAAAAGCAACAGTGAAGCTAATTTTGCAGGACAATTAATCATGAGTCTTGCTAATTACACATGGGATTTTGCAAATGATTTTTTTCTCAGGTAGCAAAGTAAAAATGATAATCCGCTACCCATCAAAATCATTGGCTTCTCACCAATGTCCCCAGCAAGAGCAATTAGTGGGAACAGCAGAGACCTAGTAATTGCATGTCAAGAGAGGAGAATGTGAGAATTTTAATTGCTCTAAATAAAGACCACTTGCTCATATGTACACCTGATTGTCCAAAACAATGCTGCAAGCTGGAGCAAGTTTGCTACCACTTCCAGGTGCCCACATAAAAAGAACTCTGTGGGAGTAGTATTCTCCCAGCAACTCATGCAGTTTCTAGAAGAAAATATCAATATGCATTCACATTCTGAACTGCAGTGTCATCACTTGAATATAAGAACTGGCGGGGGGGGAGGGGGTGGTAAGAGCACCCACTTGGGAAAATGTGCATATTCTTTATATTTGCCAAATATTTATTGCTGACATTTTTTTTGAAGAACTTTAACTATCTACAAGGTGCCAAGGGCTTCAAATTTACTGAATTTTAGGATCACCAATAAAATGTTTTTAACAAGACATCTCAAGAGGGCATAAAATAAAAAATTACCATATTCATGAGTGTAAGCCTCTAAGATTGCAATGCTATAAACTGGATGTGTATAATTTGCTTGTGGTTTTCTTAATTAAAAACTGGTAATTAGAAACTCAAGTAGTATTTTTACACTTCATCTTCTATACTTTCCATGCTACTGTTACTTTTCAGTTTAATATATGTACACATGGATGCACACAATTGCAAATGATCAATAATATTTAACTGTGTGTCTAAAACCTAAATGATGATGAATACATTTAAATATTGCTTTCCAGGAGATTATTATTCCAATGGCCATGTCGTGGCTTAAACATTTAGTTTAAACAAGACAGCTACCATTTTTTGCTCTTCCAAACATGCATCATTTACTCTCATTTTTAAAACGAATTGCTGAATTGTCTTCCAAGTACTACTGGTATCTATTGTCTACATGCCTAGCCTTGCATCTTTAAATAAACCATATTGAGGTGCTAAAGCACCATGCTCTTCCTGCTATTCACTTTGTCTGCTGGATGTTAAGCACAGAGCAGTAACCTTAGCTTACTACCATATCTCCTTTGCACATCCAAAATTGTACATAGGGATTACTACATCAGAACTACTTAAAAATAACAAGAAGGTCATGAGAGGGCTGCTTCCTTTGCTGAATTACCAGCAGATTACAGGTGTGTATCTGATTCCCAGCAGTTATTCAAGTAATGACACTAGGATGGCGATTTAAATGGTTAGAAACTTTTCCAGGGAAGGCAGTCTTCACAGTCCTATCATTTTGCAGATATTGCTCACAAATGGAAGATTATTTACCCAGCTTCCTATATGATTGCTTTTGATTTTTATTATGTTTTAAAACAGAAACCTTTGAAGATAGGTGTTTTCCTGTCAACACGCAGCCATTATGCTATCCTTAAGTTAGAATTCCTTTTTTAGGTTATCATATATACATATCTCATGAGACTTTAATCTAACTCTCCCCTTCTTTTTTCAAACATCAATTTGGGGCTAAAAAAGGATCTGAGTCAGAACAATTATTATTTACTTAGAAGCATTTTACCACAACACAGAGAACATGCTGTATATATTTGTAGAAAAATTTTTCATAGGGCCTGGGATGAATGAAAAAGAAAAGAAAGCCATGAACAAAACAAAGCCTATTGGATAATACAGCTTCATGGCTATGTCTCAGGTGGCTCTAAAGAATCTGGTATGAATTATAAGATGATCGTTTATAAAATGCATGGTTTTTATAGATTAAGATTATAAGGACATACTTTTATTCTAAACTTCTAAAGAGCAAAAGAAGTAAAGCACAGAATTCTCCAAGTTTCCTTCTGGGGCTATAGAAGTTCTTTGAGCAGTATCTAGAATGTTCACATACACATTTTATTTCCTGGGTTTTCTGGCTTAATGTCAAGGGATTGCTAAAGTGCTGTTTATATTGCTATTTATTTCTGAGAAAGAGAGAGACAAGGAAGCCTTTTGATCAAAATGTGTAATTTCCCAACATTAAATGTTATGAAAGGGTGTTACAGTAATAAGGTGTTAGGTGTGCCAGAAGTTTCCAAATCAAGGGCCAAATCACAGAGTGAACTTGGCTAGGTATTCTTACTTACTAGCTACCTATTAAGGGAACAGAGTAGAAATGGGATTGACCTTCACCCCACACAACTCTCAGGACCTCTTATGGTTTTTCTTGACTATAGCATCTGCAGATATGGTAATCCTTAACACCATGGCAGACTTCTATTGTAATAAAGCAGATCTATTGTACTGACCCTTTGATGGAGATTGAGGTGCCACATCTATTAAAAGAGGCAGAGAGAAAGACAGTGAGCAGACTTCCTATTGTCCATCATTTGGGAAGAGATTTGTCTCAAAAGAATAAATTTTCTGTGCACGTGTCAACTTAACATCAAAGAAAAAAAACATGCATACAAGTAACAAAAAGAAAGGGAGAAAAGAATAGAAAAAAAAAAAAAATGATGAGGCTGGACAACCCAAAGCAGGTCACTTACGCTTTTGAGTTTCAGTTGCCTCCTTTGGTTTTGGACCTCTTCAGAGGCTATTAATCTGAGTCTGCTAGGTCCCCTCAGGGATCACTGATGGGCTTGATATCCATGAATCCTCTGAAATCATGGACTAAATGCTGTGTGTACAG
Organism: Pteropus vampyrus; assembly: GCF_000151845.1. Lineage (NCBI taxonomy): Eukaryota > Metazoa > Chordata > Mammalia > Chiroptera > Pteropodidae > Pteropus > Pteropus vampyrus. The sequence continues at coordinate 13,893,412 of NW_011888783.1, read as the reverse complement.
ACACATATTTTTCTGGATTCAGTTTTATAGTTTTTATGAGGTTCTCAAAGAAGATTATAATCCAGATAAGGATGAAAATTACTGGAATAAGTGGTTGCTCAGGCCTTTTCCAGTTCCAGTTTTTCACAGTAAAAACTATTTGATAATCCTATTTCTAAATAAAGCCTGCTCCAAACGGCTCATATCCAAAAAAGCCTAGAGCTCAAAATCTTGTTTTAGTTGTATAATTTAATATCACTGCCTCTGCGGTTGGCATACATTTAGAAAACTGAGAGATCCCTCAGAAAATACTTGATAACGTTTCACTTTAGTCTTTGTTGTCCAATGCTCCTTTGATAGTGTAGTACTGAATTGAGCTGTATTAATTGCCATAAAGGAAGAAAAAGGAGCAGATGAGTACTTTCCTCCATTGCTGGCCAGAGCCACTTGAATATCTGGATGGCCTGAGTAGTAACAGACCTTTTGTGAGTCAATCACAGATCAGGGTTAGTGAGTGGGTGGAAGTTAGCTATGTTGTTATTATAACAATCTTGCAAATTATCTTTGTCTAATCAGTTGTTGTAATTGAGCTATTACTATGGCCTCCACAACTGGGTAGTCTTTCTATATTCTTAAGGTCTCTTCAGCCTGTATGTCATAGACTTTGAAAGGGCTGCTAAAACCAACAGGACCTACGTTCATGTTCAAAAATAAAGAGAAAGGAGATTCAAGAAGCTAAAAAAAAAAAAAAATCGATCAAATTGGTGGATGGACAGGTTGCCTGGGAATAGCGTGAACTAACGCTTCAAACACATTTGATAGAATGAAATGTAAGCACATACCGTGGATTATTCTAAATAATTAAAGAGCTCTAAGGGTATTTGCTCTGATACAACAGTAGTGGAATTTGAAGGGGAAACCAAGGGAGCCAGAGAGAAGCAGGTAATAAAATAAACCACTGGGATTCTTAAATGGTAGCTTATAATTTTTAAAATGTAAACATGGAGGTATCCATTTCCAAATTATAAATTGAAGGGGTGACCTAAAAGGCCCTCTTTAGCATTACCACTCTGAGAATAAACTGCAAAACACAGTAAAGAAAATGTTGCTCTTGGAAAGATATTATTAGAACAGTTTATAGGAAAGATGGTAAAATGAGAAGTTATGGCAGAAGGACAAAACATGAATAGGAGACAATAATCGTGGTAGCAGGATGGTCTTCCCTTCTCTCCTCTGTGCCCTCACAACTCTAGGACTGGTCAGGGCTGGTCGTGGTCAGTATTTGGTTTGATAGTCAACAAAAATACTTAGGTATTGGAGGGAAGAATTGCCATTTAGAATATATGGTTTAGTGACCTCACATCCATGTGGTCTAATACACTCAGCATAGAAGTAGATTCAGAAAGGCATTTTCTTATGTAAAACTTTGCATGCTGACTCAAAGAAAAACTATTAGGCTTTTATTCAAACAGATAATCTCCAAGGCAAATTTCCAACAAGGAGAGAAGCACACTGTGCGTGCTAGGGCAAAAGTAGCCTCTCTTTAAACTGGGGCACAAAGTTTCAATGAGCTGCCCCAGGGAGCAGGGTTAGGCTCCATCCAAGGAAGACTCAGAAATGCTGAGGGCCACCCACAAGGCAGACCCCACAGGGGATAGGCCTGTGCCGCCTACCAGTCTTTCTCCTATCCAACCAGATGAATTTCCAAAGGTATGACAAAACACTCAATTGCCTTTAGAGTCACCAGGGCCTACATGTAAATGAAAAGAATGTGTTAATAACCTCCAAAGAGTGATTGAGGGGAGAGAGGGGAGAGTAAAATCAAAATGAGGCTGTTTGGACAAAGTAGGGAGAACCCTGATGATCCAGGATTCTCTGTCTCTTCATTTCCAAATGCAAGAAATTTCTTTCTTCTGTAATAGAGGAGGTCAACCTGAGCCAAATCATCATTTTTCCAGCCATTATTCACTGCCCCCCGTTCTGACCCTTGAACGAAACATACACACCTTCTCTCTTTCTATATCAACTTGTCCTTCTTGAGAGCTCCGTCTTAGAAACAGCTGTTTCATGTCTCTACCCATATTTCTGTTTCTCTTCTCCTTGACCTTTTAAACAAGCTGTTGGCCCATGTTCAAGTGAAGAGCACTTGGAAGGCATGGGGGAAGGAGAGGAGCAAAAGCCCTCAGGCACCAAGAAGAATCGGCCAAATAACAGGGCCTACAGGGACCTCTGCCAATAACCATAAAGGCCCCAACTCCAAGAAGAGCCTAACTACCACTGTAATGCAGATTTGAAGGTCAGGATCTAATATCTTCTCTTCCCCCTCACAAACTATAAAACTACTCAAAATTCTTCAACATGTTATGTGCAATTCCTCACTAGGAATATAGAACAAAAAGAGAGACAATTTATTCTCTGATCTAAAAGATATATTTTCTTTTTAGTTTTCTAAATATTGGATTACATTTTCATATTTTCCCACTGCACTGTGTCAGAGATTATCTAGTCAGTGAAATTTTTAGAAAGCATTTAAAATACTGCAGAACTCTGCATGGCAGTTTAAACAAATTTTCATCCTATGAAGCACGTATGTGATTAGTCATAATAACAAAATGTCTTATCAAGGGAGAAATGATGAAACCCAGAGGACCCAGGGTTAGCAGGAGTGAAGGTGGCAAAAGAGAATTAGAGCTATTCTTCAGAGGCAGGGAGAGAGAACAGAAGAAAGGAAAAGGGAAGGACAGAGAAGCCAGGAAAATGGCATGGGACAGGGCACTTGGAGATGAAGTAACTGGTGAAAAAAAGTCCCCTGTGGTGGTGGCAGTTACAGAGTGACCATAAGAAGGAAATTAATAAATTCAACTTGAGGTTACTCACTTTGTTGTGAGGTAAACCTCTGTGTACCCAAAAGTCTCAAGAAAAGTAGATTTAAAACATGTCCTGGATTTCTTTTCTTTTGGTTTGGTAGAAGTCAAGGAAGGGATCTCATCCCATGTCACGTTCTGAGATGCTGATGGTTAGGATTTCAATACTGTGAATTTGGAGGAGGGAACATAATTCAGCCCATAAATACTACTCTTACATGCAACAATGTAGGTGATCTCCAATGCACTATACAGAGTGAAATAAGCCAGTCTCAAAAGGCTACAAACTGTATGAATCCATTTATATGATATTCTGGAAAAGCAAAACTACAATGACAATCAATAGATCAGAGGTTGAAGATGGGCAAGGGTTTGACTACAAAGGGGCAGCATGATGTATTTGGAGTGGGGAGGGGTTATGAAACCATTGGGTAACTTGATTGTGGTGGTGTTTACATGACTCTATGCATTTGTCAAAACTTATAGAACAGTAGACCAAATAATGAATATTCCTGCATGGAAATCAAAAATTAATTTTGAAAATCTGGGTTCTAAATTAGAAAAATAATTGATCTTAATTTAATAGTCTGTCAGCAAATAGGTAAGCAATGTACGCGATTTGCCCCAGCCACCATGCATGATACCTGATAATTTTTTTACCTCTTTCCCTCAGTAGTTCACCCAAACTGGACTCAGGCATTTTCAGGTGAAGAAATCATGATTATAGACATAGAGTTCATTTTTCATTTCCAAAGCTTCCTCCTAATATGAATTCTGCTGAGGAAGTCAAGGTTTAATTCCTTTCTATAGGTACGGGGTCTCTGTGCGGGGCTGAGAGCACCATCCTGACTCCCGTAGTCGGAGAAGAGAAACACCTGTTTGAAATCCCTAGTGAGCAGGCACGTCATCCCCTCCCCTGAGGGCCAGAGAGGCCCTAAGGCTCCAGCTCCCTAGATCCAGCTGCTGCCTTCTCACTGTGTCCTTGTTTTCCCAGGCCCCGTCAATCATAAAGCCCATAGCTTTTCCGTATTCTTCTACACAGAAGGAAACAGTATTCTATTTTGGTCATACTGGTATTCTTGGTTATTCCTAATAAATCATTATCAATTCATATAAAGCATTGATAGTGTAGTCTTTTATTTGCATGTCTTTGTTCGTTTATACTTTGTCTACTTCCAAAAAGGATTTTGGGTGGGCTTTAGTTCAATTTCATTAAATAAATATTATTTGAGTTCCTACGATGTACTAGGGGCTGGAGATATGGGATGAAACCGTCATTTCTACTTGAGGCCTCCATGATCTAATGACAGATGGGAGAACAGACGGTTATTATATACTGCAGTAAGGACCATGGCAGAGGCAAACACAGGCTGCTCTGGAACCAGAGAATGGGCACATGTGACAGCCTGGACATCAGGGAGGACTTCAGAGGGTCAACCAATCAAAGAAGAGTGTAAAGGGGTGCGGAAAGGGTTGAAGGTGATCAATGTGGCTGGGATATATTTGGTACAAACCAGGGAGAGGTTACTGGAGAAGAAGGCAGAAACCAGATCAAAAAAGACCTTCTGAGACTGACAACGCAAATGTTAAAACCTTTGTTATTATCCCACAGGTGCCTGGCTCTCTGTTCATTTTTAAAATTATTATTTTTATATTTGTATTAATATCATGTTTGTAGCTATTTTCTAGTCATTGTATTTGTTCTTTATCTCACACCCCATCTTTCTGCCTTCTCTGGTTTTAATCAAGCATTTTATATGATTCCAGTTTATCTCCTCTTGTCGTATCTTAGCATAATTATGCTTTTAAAAAATTGTTTATCTAGGCTTTACCATATATGCTTTTAATTAATCTAAGTTCACCTTCAAATAACACTATAGCACTTAACACATAATGTACATACTTCATAATTCCCAATTCCTCCCTTCCATGTCTCAAGACATTGCTGTCATTCATTTCACTTATTCATACGCTGTAATGACCTAATATGTTGTTAGTATTATTTAACAGTTATCTTCTAAATCAATTAAGAAGAAAACTGAGAAATTTTATTTATGTTCATTTATTCTTTCTCTGACACTTTTCCTTTCTTTATTTAGATGTCAAATTTCTGACATATATCACCTTTCTTCTGCCTGAAGAACTTCTTATAACATTTTTTGCAGACCACGTCTGTTGATCAGTTTTTGGTTGTCTGAGAAAGACTATTGCTCCTTCCATCTGAAGAATAATTTTGCTGGATATAGAATCCTAGGTAGGTGGTGTTTTTCTTTCAACTCTAAATATTTCATTCCTCTCTTCTTGCTTACATGAACTCTGATAGAAAGTATACTATAATTTTTATTCTTGTTTCTCTATTGGTGTTCTTTTTCCTGTCTTGTTTCAAGATTTTCTCTTTGTCTTTGGTTCTCTGCAGTTTGAATCCAGCTTGATATGCCTCTCCGTGCTTCCTGGATTTTTTTTTCTAGTCTTGTCATTAGTTTTTGAAATTTCTTGACCATTATTATTTCAAATATTTCTTTTGCTGCATGTTCTCCATTTCTTCTCATTCTGGTATATTAATTATGTATATGTTATACCTTTTGATATTGGTCCATAGTTCTTGGATATTCTGTTTTGTTCTAATTTGTTTCATTCTTTATTTTTTCTCCTCGCATTTCATTTTGGAAAATACCTATTGCTTTATTTTCAAGTTCACCGATTCTTTCCTTAGCTGTCTAAAGTCTACTGATGAGCCCATCTAAGTCTTCTTCATTTCTTAGTTTTTCTTATTTTATTTTAAGTGTTTCTTTTTGATTCTCAGAGTTTCCATCTCTGTTTACATTACTCATCTGTTCTTGCATATTATCTATTTTACATTAAATGCTTTAATATGATAATCATAGTTATTTTAAACACCCTGTCTGATCATTCCAAATCTATATTATGTTTGAGTCTTGTTCTCATAGTTCTTTGTCCCTCCAAGCTGTTTTGTTGTTGTTGTTGTTATTGTTCCTTTTAGCATGACTTGAAATTTTTTGTTGAAAGCAGACATTGTATTGAGTAATAGGAACTGAGGTAAATAGGCCTTTAGTGTGAGGATTCATGTTAATCTAGGTAGAAGTTAAACTGTGTTTAATGTTTGCTGCAGCCATAAGTTCCAGAGTCTTCAAATTTCTTTAGTGTCATTGTTTTATTTTTGAACTTTCCTAAGTTCTCCTGCTGAGAGAGTCTGTGTCTTACAGTTCTTCTGGCTATAATCCATTTATTATACTCAAGTCCTGTTGTGTAGTGGTAAGCTGTGGAAGAAGAAGGACATTTTATAATCCTCCAATTAAATCTCCACCATTTAGTAGACCTGTGTCTAATGGCTGTGATCATTACAAGTGTTTCTCTAGTGGAATAGCTTTTTTCCCCACCTAACCCCTACTTCCTTCTCTGGCTGTAATATTCCCATTCTATTTCCTTGAAGCCCTGGTGACTGATTTTTCTTTTTCAGGTGAGTTGGGAAGGCTGGAGGGGACTAGAGTGGGGGGAATTCTCTTCCTCCATCTGGAACAAGGCTCTGGCTAAGTCCTTTCCCGTGCAGAGTGAGCCTTTATTATGGAGACGGCACTGGGTATATTTCATAATGATTACTCTTTCTCTTCCCTGCCAAAGCCACAAGGTGATCTTTTTTAGGTCTTTGATGTGAGAACGTGGTAGGGTTCCTAGAGGGAAAGCCTATGAAAGACAGTAGCCCCCAGGAATTTCTTGCTGTCACATTCGTCACATTCAACCTCCAGCAATTTGTCAAAATTATCATTTAAGTGACACTGCCAGTTATGACTTCAGTGGCTTCTGCTTCAGTCAAGCAGATCTCAGCTGTGTCTTTCTGGATGTACCTGTCTCTCCAGATTTCAGGACAATTTTTAGCCCTGAGACCTCAGTTCTCTGATGAGTCCAAGAAAGCATTAATTTTTGGTTGATCCAGCTTTTTCTTATTGTACGAATAGGAACGGTGACCTCTAAGCCCTTTATGTATTGGAGCTGAAACTGGAAAGACTCTCTGTCCATTTTATTATTCCTTTTTTTTTCTGTTTTTCAGCTCGAATAATTTCTATTGATTTATCATTAAGTTTACTGACTTTTTACTCTGTCATCTCCATTCTGCTAGTCAGTCCAACCAGTGAGTTTTTTACCATACACACTATTTTATTTTTCAGTTCAAAAATTTCCTTTTGGTGCTCCTTCAGACCTTCTATTTCTTTGCTACGACTTTCTATTTTTCAATTCATTTCAAAAGTGTTAGCAATTGTATGTTGCTGATTTTTCATATTTGCTTTGAAGTCTTTTACAGATTATTCTAACACCAGTGTCATCTTCAAGTCGGTATCTGTTGTTTCCCAAGTAATTCTGAATGTATGTGACACTTTTATTATTGTTATGAAATTCTGGATCTTGTTTAAGTTCTATGAGAATGTTGATATTTTTGTTCTAGCAGCAATCAACCTGGTTAAGTTTTGGCCGCAAGTCCCAACCCATTTCCTGTGGGTTGAGGTTTTAATGCCACTTCAATTTTTGAAGCCTTAACATTGCTTTTTAGATCCATCTCACATGTCTACCACCCAGCAGCCAGTCTGGGACCTGGGCAGCAATCTATATGTTACTTTATTTCTCAAAGTGTTTTATAGACTGATGATGAGTGGTGGACATGTGTGCATGTACAGCTCAGGGTGAGCCCTGGAAATCATAAACAATTTTATGGGGGTCACTTTCCAAAATTTCTTCTGCAATATGATCTTTCAAGGAATTTCTGGTACTGGGAACTCTTGGGAAAATAATTCCCAGTACTTTCAGAAAACTAGGACTTTAGTTACCCCAATCAATAGCACAGCAAACAGGGGTTTTCCTTGTTAGGCCAACTCTTTAGGACCACAGCTCTATCAATCAGAGAAGAAAGTTCCCTCTCTCAAATCTTTGGCTTTCATTCCCACACTGCTACTATAGGATTGCTTGAAGACTAGGGCACTAGAAAATGGAGAGACCATTTTTTAAAAAAGAAAAATGGGTGATTTCCCACTCTCTCTGAGTCTTAAGAACTCCCTTTCCTGCTCTTCATTCCAGACACAGAGGGTTTCTGCTGAAGCTCTCTCTGCACCATGGTGCCCACTTCTGGTGTTCAGGCTGCATAGAGTCCACACCGAACATAAAAGCAGTGGCCTGTTTAGTGGCACTTCAAATTCTGGTCTTATTTCCCAATCTGCCTATTAATATTCACTTTTCAGGGTCCTCAAATAACTGCTCCATGCACTCTATCCAGGTTTTACAACTGCACTCAGAGGGAGAAACAGTAGTATGTACTTACTAAATTTTAATGAGAACCAGAAATTACTAGGTACTTAATAACTAGATAATCCCCAAGTCTTATTCTCTTCATCTGTAAAGTGGGAATAACAATAATTTTTGTGAACAGAGTTTGTGGAGAGGAAAGTAGACAATACCTATAAAGTACTTAAATCTTAGAACATTACAATGTGTTCAAGAAATATTAGCTGCTGTTATTATTGTTATTATATTATAGTTGTTGTTGCTGCTGCTGCAGCAGAGCCTAGAAGGGACATAGAAAAGCAATAGAACGAGATAAGAGAAAGGTAGTACCATCAACAAATGTTAAAAGAAACAAAAAGCGTCCACATTATATATTTCAGACTTAAACAATTCATTTACATATGGATACATTTTGCTTTAAGTCATAAAATTTTGAAGCTATGTGAATAGCATGTCATGTGCAACTTTAGTTTCAGGTGGCAACTATGTGTTATTGTGCAATTCTCCATGCTAAGTGCATAGGTGAACATGTTATTCCTTCTCTACTGTCTTGAAGAATAATAAAGAGAATAAAGCACCCCAACACACACAGTGTGTCACCTCCTGGATGCAAAAGTGGAGTTCATGGAGTTGGGTGTGGAGGTGAAAAATCTTTATACCTGCTCTTTCTACCTAATTCACTCCATCATTAAGGTAAATTTACATGGTCAATACCTTTGGTGCAAAACTCATCCATCGAGTCCAAAGTCAAAATTTTAAAGGTAAGAATAAATATTTCTTTACTATTTATTTAATGTCTTTCAAGTGTTATGTTACAGAGCAGTGCTAATAGATTATATAAGGGTGGTAGTGTTCTGGAAATGAATCTAGACCTTCCACTTCATTCATTCTTCAGTAAAGAACTGGCCTCTTTATGTTTTCTAGATGTAAGTTGGATTTTCCTGGAATATAACTTTGACATACAATATAATTCTCTTCACTAAGGCTCTTTGCATATTGACAGCCTATATATTCTACCTGAGAGCATGAAAGCAAAAGAGAGTCACATCTTCAACATATACCCATCTGAGATCTGGTGAATTCTTTAACTGTGAGTAATACATGGTAGAATGGATGAGAATTTTTTATTTAGACATAGTTGGATTTACATTCTGGCTCCTCTACTTTTTATATGTTTAAACTTGGATATGTTATTTCAACTCTCTCACCCTCAGTTTCCCCACCTGTAAAAGGAAGTTAATAATACTTAGCACAAAGGGCTTCTCTGATGATTAAAAACAACACATGTAATATATGTATCCCATGTGTACATAAACAAATTTATAAGACACAGGGCATTTTATGTAAAATGCAGATACACCATTCATGCCAACTTTTTAGGGTTCAGATTATTTTGGCAAATATTTATAATTGCTTGATCTTTGTGTTTATGACAATACACTATAATTGCTTGATCTTTGTGTTTATGACAATAAACTTTGAAAGAACATCTCAATGAAAAGTGGGAGCTTTTATACCAATAAAGAACTCTAATGCTTCATTATCAGGGCAGCTCAGTGTTCAGAAAATAATCATAAGTGGAATTTACTACAAACAGGGGGCCTTCTGCGTTCCATAAATGCCCATCATGTGGATTTGACTTAAATAATAGTAGTATCTGTTTAATGTATCTGTCCCCAAGGAAAGCTGCAGGGGGCTTTTGACTGCTCACTGAGAGAGCAGCCGTTGTGCCCTATCTTGACCTCAGTTTGTAAAGTCACAGGTATAGGCCATTACGTCTGTGGAGCTTTAATAATGAAGACTATAAGACTTCTGGTAAAGATGGTGGAGTAAGTAAACACTGTGCTCACTTCCTCCCACAACCATAACAAAACTACAACTAAACTACAGAACAACTAAAATTGAGAATCGCTTTAAGTCTAGCTGAACAGAAGTATTATAACTAAGGATATACAGAAGAAGCCATGTAGAGACTGGTAGGAGGGGCAGAGACATGGAATAGTCTGGTCCCACACCCATGTGTGGTGGTTAAAAACTAAGAGAGATATCTAGGCTGTGAAGATCCCCTCTGAGGAGTGAAGGGTTCTAGCCCCACGCCAGGCTCCCTAGCCCAGGGTGCCAGTGTAGGGAAGAGAAATCTCTATAACTTCTGGCTGTGAAAATCAGCAGAGATTGTGACTGAGTGAGATGGTGGGCAGCTGGAGTCCCAGGCACTCTTCTTAAAGGAACTGTGCATGGACCCACTCACGCTAGGGCAGCAACACAAAAGGCTCCAGGGACATATGGGGAGGGATTGAATTGTCTGGCTTCAGGATGAGGGCTGCAGGGGCAACTTTCTCCCAGACAGAAGTACTGTCAGAAGCCATTAATCTACTGTTGAGCCCTCCCCACTCCCAGTGTGCAGAAGCATGTGGCTGCCATATCTGAATCTATATCAATATAGCTAATACTGTTCACCTTGCCCTGATAATTCCCTTCCTCTCCCACCTTGTTCTTCCAGTGGTTTGCCCATACAAATGGCCTATCTTGGCTCATGCTATAGATCTTCTTAAAATATCTCAAAGGTTTGTAAACCCTAAATAAGCAGCATCTGACCTCAGCATGCCTTGTACCCCCTTGCTAAGTAGCCCAAGACTGGCACTAGTACTAGCCGACTCCAGTTTACAACCTAGCCTCTCTTAAGCACCTCCAAGCCTAGCACAAGTGTCAATCATCTGCAGATCACTTTTTAGCTCATACCATGTGGCCCCAGGCAGGGCACAGGCAGCAGCTGAACTTGGCCAGCAACAGAGACCTTCCCAAGAGGCCCCAGAACCAACACACCTGGTGACCAGATTTAGACCACAACAGAGCACCTCCACAAGCAACACATCCAAAGGGCAGGCTTGGCAAGCGCTAGAGCCACACAAAAGAAAATCCTGCTCTGTAGAGTCAGTCCCTGCATACCAGTTTCTCCACTGTAGTCACAGCCAGTCCTCACAACAAATTAGCTCGAGGGTTGACCCCTCCCATTGACATGCCAACAGCAATAAGGGTTCAACTACAACCCACACAAGGGACACACCTAGAGCACCTGGCTTAGGTGACCAGGGAAACTGTGCTACTGGGTCCCACAGGACATATACTACATAAGGCCATTCTTCCGAGACCAGGATACATAGCAGCTCTACCTCATACATAGGAACAAACACAGGGAGGCAGCCCAAATGAGGAGACAAAGAAACATGTCCCAAATGAAAGAACAGAACAAAGTTCCAGAAAAAGAACTAAACAAAATTGAGAAAAGCAGTCTATCAGATGCAGAGTTCAAAACACTGGTTATAAGGATGCTCAACAATCTCAGTGAGAATTTCAACAAAGAGGTAAGAAACATAAAAAATGGAGATAGAAAACATAAACAGAACCAGTCAAAATAAAGAATACAATAACTAAAATGAAGAATACATTAGAGGAAATCAATAATATATATATTAGAAAAAGCAGAGGACTAAATCAGTGATTTGGAAGATAAGATAGCAGAAAACACCCAATCAGAATAGCAAAAAGAAAAAATAATCCAAAAAAGGAATGATTCAAATCCAGCTCCTACTAACTCAAATACATACTCTTCACCACCACACCACTTAGAGATTTCTCATATTCTTATCCCTTGATGGTTGAGTCTCACTAATCAAAACTGAACATTCTGGACCTGTGAGGCATTGGTTATATAAGATCTTCCTGTTTTTATCAATAATTAAGGACCAAAGTTAGTTCTTTTAGGTACAATACAGGTCGAAATCTATTACAGCTCCAAGGATCTTTCCAAATTCTCTTGTTGCACTTGAATTTCATTGAGTTAAAGAAAGCGGCATTCACCTCTAACCTGATTTTTCTTTTCTTAAAATGTTTCTAACAGCATTTGTCTCAATGAAATCTTCACAATACAAAGAAAAAAAAGAAGAGGCAAAGAATCTGACCCCTGCTACTTAAAGAATTAAAGACAGTTCATCCAAAGTTTTTCTGAATGATAACATATTTAAATAAACTGAATTAACACTTTTCACTTAAAACATCGCTTTATAATATATAAAACACTTATGGAACTGGTGGGGAAGTAGGGATTGGTCCATATTATATAATCTCTTCCAGAAGAGGAGCCTCTAACTTAAACAAATTAAGTGACATGCGAAGGTCACATAACTCTTTACTCAGAACTGGAACCTGAATCTTCTGAATATAGGTCCAGCTTTAGATAAGGAGAACAAATGGAAGTGGTATTTCTGGGAATGTTAATTTAAGTAGAAAGAGTCACCACCGGAGATGTTTTGTGCTATAAAACATAAATTTTAGTTGTATTTGATGTTTTACTAGCTAAGATATTAAATAACATCCCTTGTTATAATTATATAATTACAGTAAGAAATCTTGATACAAAGGGTGATGTTCATGGAATGATAAAAATAAGTGACAGGCTTCAGATTGGGGCACAGGTACATAGCTTATTATATGGTCATTGATATTTTAAAGAATTAATACTTGTCTGAGTATTAGAATGATTCAAGATGGCTGTTTCGCTTTTATAATATTAAGTATACAGCATTTTAAAAAATCTTTGGCTTCAGTCAACCATGGACTGTTTTGGAGAGAAACGTATAGCAAATTCTATATTAGGCCTTCATTTCCTATTTCTGGGAAAGAAAAGAATTATTTAATATGAATGTGAGCTTTTTGCGTACATAAAAAGGTTAAGAGAATTATGTTGGGTAATGGAATATTGCACTTAAAGATTTACACACTTCACATAGAAATGCATTAGACATGTTAATATGCCTAAATGCACAAAAGAGATTTAAATATGATGGTTAATTCATCACCTGTTGACAAATAACATTTTATACTTAATGTTAATACAAATATTTTTCATGAAATAGCTAGTTCTAATAAACATGACAAATATGCCTGTAAATAAAAGATGATAATGGTAGTGCCTAATGTTAGTGCCTCTCTGAGTTCAATCTACTCTAAGAGAGGTGAGTGCTAAAAAGAAGAATAATAAGAACATGGTATTAGAGAAAGAGCTAATCAAGCGGGAGATGCTAATCAAGCGGGAGATGCTCCAGGTCTGAAAACAAAAGCAAGTGTCTTACTTGTTTTGCTTTTTTGAAGCTACCATTAATTTTCAAGAGGAAGTCACAAAACATATATTCCAGTGTTCCTGGAGAGAGATCTAAAATTCCCAGGCTTTGTCACACATTAAGATAAAGGATTTCTTTAGTAAGAAACATTTTTTATTTTAAGAGACAGTTTATGCTTTGACTATTAGGAATAATTTCAAAATGATCTATATATTTGAAAGCATAGATTATTATTAGCTTTAGCTTATATTTAATAAATCTAACAAATAAATCAATAAAATTGGTTCCTGGACTATTTTTCTTTTTAAAACAAATGCTAATGATTGTCTTCACCAAATTATAACCATAACATGACCAAATAGACAATGAACTA
>NW_011888783.1:13875757-13879740 GCF_000151845.1 Pteropus vampyrus | reverse complement strand
AAGAAAGCGGCATTCACCTCTAACCTGATTTTTCTTTTCTTAAAATGTTTCTAACAGCATTTGTCTCAATGAAATCTTCACAATACAAAGAAAAAAAAGAAGAGGCAAAGAATCTGACCCCTGCTACTTAAAGAATTAAAGACAGTTCATCCAAAGTTTTTCTGAATGATAACATATTTAAATAAACTGAATTAACACTTTTCACTTAAAACATCGCTTTATAATATATAAAACACTTATGGAACTGGTGGGGAAGTAGGGATTGGTCCATATTATATAATCTCTTCCAGAAGAGGAGCCTCTAACTTAAACAAATTAAGTGACATGCGAAGGTCACATAACTCTTTACTCAGAACTGGAACCTGAATCTTCTGAATATAGGTCCAGCTTTAGATAAGGAGAACAAATGGAAGTGGTATTTCTGGGAATGTTAATTTAAGTAGAAAGAGTCACCACCGGAGATGTTTTGTGCTATAAAACATAAATTTTAGTTGTATTTGATGTTTTACTAGCTAAGATATTAAATAACATCCCTTGTTATAATTATATAATTACAGTAAGAAATCTTGATACAAAGGGTGATGTTCATGGAATGATAAAAATAAGTGACAGGCTTCAGATTGGGGCACAGGTACATAGCTTATTATATGGTCATTGATATTTTAAAGAATTAATACTTGTCTGAGTATTAGAATGATTCAAGATGGCTGTTTCGCTTTTATAATATTAAGTATACAGCATTTTAAAAAATCTTTGGCTTCAGTCAACCATGGACTGTTTTGGAGAGAAACGTATAGCAAATTCTATATTAGGCCTTCATTTCCTATTTCTGGGAAAGAAAAGAATTATTTAATATGAATGTGAGCTTTTTGCGTACATAAAAAGGTTAAGAGAATTATGTTGGGTAATGGAATATTGCACTTAAAGATTTACACACTTCACATAGAAATGCATTAGACATGTTAATATGCCTAAATGCACAAAAGAGATTTAAATATGATGGTTAATTCATCACCTGTTGACAAATAACATTTTATACTTAATGTTAATACAAATATTTTTCATGAAATAGCTAGTTCTAATAAACATGACAAATATGCCTGTAAATAAAAGATGATAATGGTAGTGCCTAATGTTAGTGCCTCTCTGAGTTCAATCTACTCTAAGAGAGGTGAGTGCTAAAAAGAAGAATAATAAGAACATGGTATTAGAGAAAGAGCTAATCAAGCGGGAGATGCTAATCAAGCGGGAGATGCTCCAGGTCTGAAAACAAAAGCAAGTGTCTTACTTGTTTTGCTTTTTTGAAGCTACCATTAATTTTCAAGAGGAAGTCACAAAACATATATTCCAGTGTTCCTGGAGAGAGATCTAAAATTCCCAGGCTTTGTCACACATTAAGATAAAGGATTTCTTTAGTAAGAAACATTTTTTATTTTAAGAGACAGTTTATGCTTTGACTATTAGGAATAATTTCAAAATGATCTATATATTTGAAAGCATAGATTATTATTAGCTTTAGCTTATATTTAATAAATCTAACAAATAAATCAATAAAATTGGTTCCTGGACTATTTTTCTTTTTAAAACAAATGCTAATGATTGTCTTCACCAAATTATAACCATAACATGACCAAATAGACAATGAACTACTCTCACTATGAAATGGAGTTCCAAAAAAAATAAGGAAAATGAATAATTGTTTTAATGTGAGCAAGCTATCTATTCCTCAACATTAAGCTCATTACACTTTCTTTTAAAGTTATTCAACTAGAATTCAGGGACAATCCATCTTTTCCTTCTTCGGTTTCACAGAATTGAATTTTTAAAAAATGTTTTGTTGTCGTATACAATGTTTGTTAGAATTTATATGGATTTTTTAAATAAAAATTTTTATTTCCTAGCATCTTTTCATACCCACAAGAAGAGAATAATTGGTGTTTCAGAACAATGAAAGATTCCACAGAATTTTATAAAACATTAAATCAAGAATAAATTATGGTAGGTGTCATTTCAGAGCTAAGTACATTTTACTATAATTTGAAAATTATCTGAGTATTATACACACATTAATGTTATTTTTCAGAACAATTGATATATCACGCATGCAAGTAACGAAGCTTGAGCTGTCAGTCAAGTCGTCAAGAGCATATCTGGCAAGTCTGATAGACTTGGCTTGGAATTCTAGTCTGCTTCTCATTGTGTGATTTTGAAAAGGTGATTGCTTCAGTTTCCTCATCTGTAAAATGAGATTACATTAATACCTACCTATAGTGTATCATAAGGGTATCAGATCATGTAGGAAGAACAATTAGCACAAAGACTGACAAAAGATACACACTCCAAGAAAGTAACTAATATATTCTTTTAGGCTTACAGACTATAAATGGGAAAATGAGAAAATGCCTACTCATGTGTGTAGTTATGAAGAAGCTGAGCAAAAATATTCTCAAATGGACTTGGCACAAGGAGGGTGACTGAATTAAACACCCCATCAAAGAAAGAGAAAGGAGAAAAAAAGGAAGGAAGGAAGAAAGGAAAGAAGGAAGGAAGGAAGGAAGGGAGGAAAAAGAGAGAGAAATGCATTGGCCTCAACCCTAAAATAAGTAAAACACAGTAGATACTCTGAGCAAGAGGATAAATTTCTCTCTTCATACTAAAGAAAGTGGCATTCCATATAAATGAGTGTTTTGTAATGAGAAGAAGAAGAATGAAAATTCCCAGCCCCAATTCACCTAGAATTGCCAAGGTCATTGCAGCCTTTGGAGAGGAAATTATGTGGGGTGCAGAGAGGAGCAGGACAGGGCTATGAATTCAGACCTGAAGCATCACACACAGAAGACACAACTACAGAGAGACCTTCTCCCACTCTCCTTTCAGACTAAGTGAGCAAAAATGTAGCTTTTCACTAGCTTCTTTATTTACCCATCAAGAGCCATAAGGACCTTTACTGCATAAAATGCCAAGCATGGTGGTAATTGACATCAAACGATCCATGTCTACCAACAAATACAAGACTAAAGTAATAAACAGAGAGAGATGAGTGTTTAATGACCTTCAACAAATTTTTATTGTAAGATCCATAACAGTTAACTATATACACTGACATCTTTGGCCTGGAGCAGTCTCCATTTTCAAAGTCAGAGGCCCAAATCCTGCATTGGTACACAGTGGCTAATGAAACCTGGTTTGAATGTACCAGCCCAAAATGGCCTGCCAAAATTGCCAGACCCCTGTGATTTCACTGCATCCATGAAATTAGAATTTTCTACCTTGGGCGCCACCTCCCTACTCCCCCTACACATACATTCTTTTGACTCTTTCTATAGCTGGATAAAATACTACAATCAGTATTCAACCATTTCTTCTCAAAAGCTAGGCATCCAGATGAAGCATAATCAATACCAACATTCAAGATGCTCTTGAATTTCTCAAATTCCCAACCATTGGCCTTAACATAGTCCTTCAAATACCTGGCCATAACCAGAACTGAATAGTCATTTTGTCAGTGTTAAGAGACAACTTCAGAATGTTTCCTTGAATATGGATTTTTATTTGTAAACAGAGAATAAAAACAGAAGGAAGCAATAATCCTCATTCTGTTGAACCGCATAGGTTATAAATTCCTTACAGCACAAAGCTAGAAAGACAACACGAATAGGTTAATTTCCTTCTAGGTCCACTGCTTAGTTTTCTTTAGGTGCTGTAAAACCTCATTTAGGTCCATGGTCTGTGAGCAGGGATTAATTTTATGAATTTTATGCCTGAGTTCTTGACTCTTCACCCAAGGGCAGGGAAGCAGTTTCAAGAATTCATCCAGACTCTCAAATTCATAGGGATCCTAAAGTAAGGAGGCTACATCTCTCTCTCTCTCTCTCTCTCTCTCTCTCTCCCCCCCCCACCCCCGCCCTCACCTCCCAACCGCCTCTCGTTATGACCAACAGTGGATCTCAGCCCAGGACAGACGTAGCATAATATACATCAAG
>NW_011888783.1:13868528-13874592 GCF_000151845.1 Pteropus vampyrus | reverse complement strand
AGCAGTTTCAAGAATTCATCCAGACTCTCAAATTCATAGGGATCCTAAAGTAAGGAGGCTACATTCCCTCTTTTCTCTCTCTCTCTCTCTCCCCCCTCCCCCCACCCCCACCCTCACCTCCCAACCGCCTCTCGTTATGACCAACAGTGGATCTCAGCCCAGGACAGACGTAGCATAATATACATCAAGTCTTCCAGTAGGTGCAGTCTCCAAGAGAAGAGGTTATTTTTTACCCTTGGTATCACCCCAAGGCACATAGTAAGCACTCAATAAACGTTTAATAAATTCAAGACTATGATAAGTGTTCAGAATACTAAAAAAAATGTGAATAGTTTTTATTTACTTTATGGTTTCCAAAATATTAATTAGGAATTAATGTTAGTTAATATTAGTATGTTAGGAATTGCTATTTTAGTTTGTTTTAAAAAAAAACAAACGAATTTCAGTAATTATGAATTCAATCAACAATGACTGTGAGGATTGGTAAAAGAATATCAATAAAGAGAGGACAAAAGCATCTCTGTACCTCAAAATCTTCAGAATCACTTTTATAATAATGCAGGCTGTGGGTGTAAGCATGACTCAATTTCTTGTTGTTTACAAGTCTTTTATAGTTCACAAAAGGATCTCTCTACAGTTGAATGAAACTTAGGTAGAAGCTCAGATTCACAGACATTCTTTCTTTTATCTTTCCAGATCAAAATGCTTCTCTAGGAAATGCACCTTTTAATACGTGTTTCAAAAAGCAGGGGCCATATATTCCTCCATGATGTGCATTGAATCATGTTTTACCTAGCTGCTCTCTACCTCCACAAATAAAACGAACACCCTCATCAATATTTTCTTATAGATTTTGGCTTGTGTTTTAGTCAAGGTTCTCCTGAAAAACCTTGTTGTGTGAGTGTGTATCAAGAAATTTATTGTAAGGAATTGGCTCACATGATATATGGAGGCAAACACTGATCTTTTTACTATCTCTATAGTTTTGTCTTTTTC
The DNA here is from genome assembly GCF_000151845.1 of Pteropus vampyrus. Taxonomy (NCBI): domain Eukaryota; kingdom Metazoa; phylum Chordata; class Mammalia; order Chiroptera; family Pteropodidae; genus Pteropus; species Pteropus vampyrus. The sequence continues at coordinate 13,873,596 of NW_011888783.1, read as the reverse complement.
AGAATGTTATATAGTTGGAATCTCAGTCTGTGGCCTTCTCAGCCTGGCTTCTTTTGCTTAGCAATATGCATTGAAATTTTTTTATACTTACCTTTGCTGATAGCTTATTTATTTTTAGATCTGAATAATACTTCATTGTATTGGATATGCCACAATTTATTCACCTACCAAAGGACTTCTTGGTTGCTTCTAAGTTTTGGTAATTGTGAATAAAACTGCTATAAACATTTATGTGCAGGTCGTTGTATGTATATAAATTTTCAGCTTCTTTGGGTAAATACCATGGAACATGATTGCTGCACACTATAGTAACAGTATATTTAGTTTTGTAAGAAACTGCTAAACTATTTTCCAAAGTGGTGGGTACCATTTTGCATTCCCCACCAGCAGCGAATGAGGGTTCCTGTTGTTCTGTATCTTCACCAGCATCTGATGTCAGTGTTTTGGGTTTTGATCATTTTAACAGGTGTGTAGTGATAACTCATCATTTGAATTTGAGTTTCCCTTATGATATACGATGTTGAACATCTTTTCAAGTGTTTGTTTACCATCTGTATACCATCTTTTGTGAGGTGTTTGTTAGGGTCTTTGCCCCATTTTTTAATTGGATTGTTTTCTTACCGTTGAGTTTAAACAATTCTTAGCATATTTTGGATAACAGTTCTTTATCAAATGTGTCTTTTGAAAATATTTTCTCCCAGTCTATGGCTTATCTTTTCATTCTCTTGACATTGTCTTTTACAGAGCAATAATATTTTATTTTAATAAAGTCTAGTTTTTCAAATATTTCTTACCTGAATTGTGCCTTAAGTGTTGTATCTAAAAAGTTATTGTCATACCCAAGGACATTTAAGTTTTCTCCTATATTATCATTTAGGATCTTTATAGTTTTATATTTAACACTTAGGTCAGTGCATTTTGAGTTGGAGTTTGTGAGGGATGTAAGGTCTGTATCTAGATTTAGTATTATTTTTTGCTTGTGGATATCCAGTTTTCTAACACTATTTGTTGAAAAAACTCTGTGCTCCACTGTAATGCCTTTGTTCTTGTGTCAAAGATCTGTTGACTATATTTATTTGGGACTATTTCTGGGCTCTTTACTGCTTCCATTGATCTATTTGTTCTGTTCTTTAGCCAATACCACACTGTCTTGAACATTATAGTACTATAGTAAGTTCTCAAGTTGGGTAGTGTCAGTTCTCCAACTTTGTTCTTCAATATTGTGTTGGGTATTCTGGGCTATTTGCCTCTTCATATAAACTTTAAGATAACTTTCTTCATATCCACAAAATGACTTGCTGATATTATGATTGGGATTGCATTGAATCTATAGATCAGTTTGAGAAGAACTGATATCTTGACAATATTGAATTTTCCTATCAATGAATGTGGAATATCTCTCCATTCATTTAGTTCTTTGATTTCACTCTCCAGGGTTTTGTGGTTTTCCTCATACAGATATTGTATATGTTTTGTTAGGTTTCTACCTAAGTATTTCATTTTGAGGAGTGTTAATGTAAATGTTACTATTTTTAATATCAAATGCCACTTGTTCATTGCTAGTATATAGGAATAACAATTGACTTTTGTATATTAACCTTATAAAAATACCATAATCATTTATTAATTCCAGGAATTTGTATATTTATTTATTTTTGGTGGTTGTTATTTTGGATTTTATACATAGATGATGATGTCATCTGTGAACAACAACAACAACAAAAAGCAAGGGCCATATTCTAATAGATCTTACCTCCTACTTAGCATTGGTCTAGGACAAGCCACCTGATCAAATCTGGGCCAATCAACAAGCAAATTCCTCTGGCCATTATGACTGGTCTAGGGAATGGCACTTAACCTAAATAGGTCAATTAGAGTCCTTTCTGGACAATGTTTATCTTGAACTGAGAGAACAAGTTTTAGTGGCTCTTTGCCTCTCTGGCGGTGAAATTAAAGATGGCAGTCTAATAGTTGTTGGCTAATACGTCCCAACCACATGAAGAAACTGGTCTTCAGTTAGAGAGGATGATAACTGACATTCAGAAAGAAGAGCAGGGCAAGGAATGGGGATAGAAGGTGCTGGTACCTCCCAGTTCCCAGTTCCCGTTATCTTCCTCCCTGTAATCTGATTTTATTTCTGCCATACAGATATAGTAGGCATAAACTCCATAGCAAAATGCAATAAAATAATTAGGAAGAGATAAGTTGTTTTGTACATTTATTACCTTTGTTCTTAATATAATTTATTTAACTGAAGCGTCTATAATTTAATTTTTAATGATGGCTCTGTTTAACAATCACCTTGCAAAATTCCTGATAATTTAACCATCAGGTTTGGTATGAGATGGATGGTATAGGCACGTCCTGGAGCATGATAACCTTACTTAGCTGCGATATTTCAGTTTTTCTTTTTTTAACATATTAAAGTTTTAAAATTTTATGTAGTAAGATCTATCAAAACTTTGTGGTTTAAGCCTTTAGTATTATATTAGGAAGGTCTACTCCTATAAGATTATAAAAATATTCATATTTTATTCCAGCACTTTCATTTTTCCACAATAAAATAAAAAACAAAAAGTTTAATTTATCTGACATTTATTTACATGTAAAGTATCTAAGGACCGAAACTTTCCCCTCAAAGGTTAGCCTGTTGTCATAATACTTTTAATTCAAATAGACCATCCTTCTACTTTATCTTTATGATACACTAAATTCTGATGAATACTTGGATACATTTTGCAGATTTCTATTCTGACTCATTGATTTATCTCTATTTTTGAACAATATCATACTGTCTTAATTAGTAAATCTTTAAAATACACAATACACATTGATCTCCTTTAGAGCAGCTCTCCCATTGCACTTTAAAATTTTTCTAGTCTATTTTTGTGTATTATTATTCAAAATAAATATCATAATCATTTTTGTCAGGTTTTTTAAATCTCATTAGAATTTTGATTGTATTTGCATTGGATTTTTTACCTCCTCACAACATTGAACTCTTCCAAGAACATGGTATTTTATATCTGTATGACTTTAATTATATCTCCATTTATTTAAGACCTCTTTTATTTCTTGTAGTTCAGTTATATATGCATATATTTTTAAATTTAGGTCTTACACTTTTCTTATTTCTATAAATTTTCTATTTTGTTGCTATTATTAATGGAATTTTTCATTCTATTTAATCAGAAATTTTTAATTAAAAATTCAAAAGGGGCCATTTGAAATGCTATTTTGTTTCATTTGTATAATTACAAATGTCTGCTTTTCTGGCTCTTACTGATTCTAATAGTCTTGTATTTGATTCTTATCTGTAAATACCAATTCTTTTATTTTATCTCCAATATTTATACCTCTTATTTTCTTGCCTTATCTGACTGCATTGGCTAGAACTGCCAAGCAATACTGAAAAATGGTAAAAGTGGACATCTTGTCTTGTTCCTTCTTTGTATGTAAATTCCTCTAGCTATTGTCTTCAAAGTGATACTTTTTATTTTAAAGTAGTATCATTATAATCTCATACGACTAAAAGATTTTATGAAGATTGAATATTGATTTCTATCAAATGGTTTGCTACCTTATGAGATTTATATGATTTTCCCTTAATTTTAAGTTTTCTAATGTTAACCTATCTTTGTATTACTGAAGCACTCCTTACCCTTAAACTGTTCTTTTGATACTGGATTTAATTGTAGCATGATGACTTTCACAGAACAGTTATAAAAAATATTGATTAATTTACTGATTAATTGATTGGAAAATGAAAATGAAAGTCGCTGATCTCTGTCATTAGGAATTGAAATTGCCATGATTATTTTGTCCTCCTTAGGATAATGAGGAAAACAAGGACCCAAATTAATGAGCTCTAGGAGGAATGAATGCCAAGGATGAAATTCTTCTGAGTATTAAGTCTTAATTCCCATAAGGTAGTTACAAGCTTCTAAGTAGATTTTTGTCCCTTGACTGAATAAATGTTAAAGTGAATTGGATAGGTTAACATCTGAAAAACAGACCTGCTCTGTGAACCCTTAGGAGATATCACTCTGTCTGAGAAAGTTTAACTGGAATAACAACTTTAGTAGTGACAATTTCCTGTGGCACGGTGTCTGCCAATATGCTTTTTGTACTCCATCTGTGGTAAATGGTTTCCTTGCTGCATCCGTGCTCCAGCCATGAAATCTGAGCCGAGAAGGGGAATCACCTCTTTCTCCCTCAATCCCCCTACTTCCAAGTAAAACTAAGTCTACCCTAAATAATCTAATATTCAAAATCTGTAAAGAAAGATCGCATCCTTGCCCCATAAGACAATTTTCAGCTTTTCACTGTTGCCATGGTCAAGAAACTTTGTCTGACATCTAGCCACAATTTCTCATAGTCTCTCTTATAATTAGTTTTAAATTTGCTCTTATCAAAATTCTCTCAAAATAGTTTGCCCTTCAAGGTGGTTTTCCTCACTATGAATTAAGCTAACTGAGAAATCACTACAGAAAATCCAATTCTCTCAGCTTCTATTACCTCAGCAAAGCTTTACTGAGCACCTACTATGTACCAAGTACCAGAGCAGATACTAGAAAGGAATGAGAAGGGGAAAGAAATCTTTAGAATACATTTGAATCAGAGCTGGGTCCAGTCCCTGAGAAGCATGTAGGTCACCCAAGGAGTAAACATTACAATATAAAATTACTCCCTAAGGATCCTTTCCATGGATTATGACTGCAAAATGAGAATGTCACATATGGGAGAATATAACCTGCACACACACAATACAAAGCATTTCATGCTATTCGACATCCATATAGATCGTTTTCAAAGGAAAAAAAGTGATTTATATATGTTCTCTCAGTGTTTATACATCCCCTCACCCTCCAAGGGCTCTGCTTCCCTTCACACACACCCATAGAGCTTTTATTGACTTCAAAGGGAGCTTGGCGCACAAGGGAAAGACCCATAGAGGTTGAAATAGACACTCACTGTTATTAATCTCAGAATACTTCTCTGAGCTGGAGAGGTACAAAGCATTGTTACAACCTTTTAAAGAGAAAGGAATTATACATCAAACTAAAAA
>NW_011888783.1:13865453-13867901 GCF_000151845.1 Pteropus vampyrus | reverse complement strand
ACGGTTAAAGGGGGTCAAATATAGTGGGGTAAGAGGAGGGTGAAGTGGGTAAAGAGGATCAAATATATGGTAGCTGAAGGAAACTGGACTTTGGGTGGTTAAACACACAATAGAATATACAGATGTCAAATTATAATGTACAACTGAAAATCACATAATTGTATTAACCAATGTTACCCAATAAACTTAATTAATTTTTTTTAAAAATAAAGATAAAGGAATTAGACACAAAGATTAAACATCTGGGAGTTGAGCATGGTGGTAAAGCACTTCCCCTCTGAAGTCAGACTGTTAGGATTTGAATTGTGGCCCCAATCCATATCGCCAATGCAGCCTCAAGCAATTGACTTACCCTCTCTGTGGTTTTGTCATTGGTAAGATGGGGATAAAAACAATACCTACTGTGTAAGTTTGTTTTGAGGATTTAATGAGTCAATACACGTAAAATATTAGAATACTGCTTATCATACATTAATCATTACGTATCTGTAAGTATTGTTCTGGCACCAACAGTGCAGATTAGCTCTCAGTCTTCTGCATAAGTATTAGATTTAGATCATAACCAACTATGCTCACTTTGGCAGCACATATACTAGATTCAATTGAAAACCCAGTAATTGAAACCTTAAAGACAGAAGTCTCCTTGAAGCCATCTCACTGAATTAGAAATAATAAAACTAGGTCTAAATTAGCTCAACAAACCTCAGACAAAATCAGGGTCTACCTTTTCCCCTCTGCCCCTTCCTGCATTGCCTTTCTTTTTATTATCTTGAATATCCAAAGCCAAAATTTCTTCCAACAGAAATGACACATTTCCATTGCCAAGTTTCTTCTATTTTTTTTATGGCAGGATCGCAAAAGTGATATAGGGTCTGAGAAGGTTCATTTTGCCCCAGGAAGATTACCTGGCTATTTCCAAAGAAACGCTGCATACAAGTCTTGAGGAAGGAAATAACATCTCATTCTTATGACCAAGCTGTAAAAATTTTTATACCTAAATCAAATTGTCAGGTCATTCTTCAATCTCAGTTAGTTTCATATAGGATATACTATTATACGGTCATGATTACAAGCTATGCTTCAAAAACATCCACACGCAAAACAAAACTGGGTATTAAAAATGCTGGTTGGTAAAATCTTGCTTCTCACCCCAAACGAATATAAAAATCTGTATTATAAACTTAATGAGACATAATAGAAGCAAGTGTATTTAAAAATCCCCCAAATATACCACCCTCTCACCCCTACCCTCCATGAAGATCCTAGACTATAACCTCTGTCAACTGGATGTGATGCTCATGAGCCTTAAACAAAATTCAGAATTCAATTTCTATTTGAATCATTTCCCTTGACCTTTTACATTGTTACAGATGGGCACTACTGGTCCTAGCCTGACTGATCTCAACTGGTATTGAACCCACGTGCTTGCTCGGGGGCCACTGGCATCAGACTAATTAAAAATTCAGATGACTTGCCCAAAGTCACACAGATAGCATTAGACTTGTGTTTCTGTCCCCTTAGAAATATTTTAAACATTATCTATTACCGCTCCTTGATAAAATGGCTCCTTGATAAAATGTATCTGGTTGATAACATACTGGGCATACGTGCTATTAAATGAAGAACACAGAAATATTATTTATATTTGTAAGTTGCTTATAGAAAAAGTCTTTGAAATATCTTTTCTGACCTCACTGACCATCCCTGTCAGGAAGTTGCCTGCCTCACCCTTCCCAGTAAACCTTCAGTAGCTATGTTTATACTATATTATCTCCTTTCAGAAAAAGGATGGACACCAGCCCAAGATGGGCCAATCATATTTTCTCTCCTGGGAATTTGGGATTGATTTAGCTCTTCAGTCTGGGCTGCAGAAGATATGACTAGAGGAGATATAAAGTCCCCTTTCTGGTCTCTCCTTGACAGGTTTGCAAATAGCATAAAGGGGACCGGAAAATCCAGTCGGGGGGGACTGCATGTTTTCAGCAGAACCCAGGAAATATTGCCTTGTTAAAAGAATCTCTAGTCTTCCTGCAGGAAACAGTGGTTTGTGACTGGAAACCCGGTGATGTCATGGGAAGGTGGCTCTGACGTCAGCTGTCTGTGTGTGGCATCTGAAAACCAAGGTCAGGCTGTGGGACAGGAGGAGGACACAGCCATTCACAGGGGATGGTGATGACATTGTGTCCAGTTGTCAGGATGTCGGGAAGGTTGCTCCTTCACCTCCCGGCTCCATCCCTGGTGCCACTTTCTGAACTGCCTGGGTTTCAGCCCCTCACATTCTTCAGACATTTATGTAGTCATTGAAAGTAGTTGAATTCATTTTTTTAAGGACTTTCCTACAAATAATTTAAAATACTACTCACTTAAAGTTTATTTACATTTCTCTATGCATTACTACTACTCCCAAAGTAATAGTAATACTAGCACTAATACTACACTAGTAATGGT
>NW_011888783.1:13844757-13865403 GCF_000151845.1 Pteropus vampyrus | reverse complement strand
ATTATCTTGAATATCCAAAGCCAAAATTTCTTCCAACAGAAATGACACATTTCCATTGCCAAGTTTCTTCTATTTTTTTTATGGCAGGATCGCAAAAGTGATATAGGGTCTGAGAAGGTTCATTTTGCCCCAGGAAGATTACCTGGCTATTTCCAAAGAAACGCTGCATACAAGTCTTGAGGAAGGAAATAACATCTCATTCTTATGACCAAGCTGTAAAAATTTTTATACCTAAATCAAATTGTCAGGTCATTCTTCAATCTCAGTTAGTTTCATATAGGATATACTATTATACGGTCATGATTACAAGCTATGCTTCAAAAACATCCACACGCAAAACAAAACTGGGTATTAAAAATGCTGGTTGGTAAAATCTTGCTTCTCACCCCAAACGAATATAAAAATCTGTATTATAAACTTAATGAGACATAATAGAAGCAAGTGTATTTAAAAATCCCCCAAATATACCACCCTCTCACCCCTACCCTCCATGAAGATCCTAGACTATAACCTCTGTCAACTGGATGTGATGCTCATGAGCCTTAAACAAAATTCAGAATTCAATTTCTATTTGAATCATTTCCCTTGACCTTTTACATTGTTACAGATGGGCACTACTGGTCCTAGCCTGACTGATCTCAACTGGTATTGAACCCACGTGCTTGCTCGGGGGCCACTGGCATCAGACTAATTAAAAATTCAGATGACTTGCCCAAAGTCACACAGATAGCATTAGACTTGTGTTTCTGTCCCCTTAGAAATATTTTAAACATTATCTATTACCGCTCCTTGATAAAATGGCTCCTTGATAAAATGTATCTGGTTGATAACATACTGGGCATACGTGCTATTAAATGAAGAACACAGAAATATTATTTATATTTGTAAGTTGCTTATAGAAAAAGTCTTTGAAATATCTTTTCTGACCTCACTGACCATCCCTGTCAGGAAGTTGCCTGCCTCACCCTTCCCAGTAAACCTTCAGTAGCTATGTTTATACTATATTATCTCCTTTCAGAAAAAGGATGGACACCAGCCCAAGATGGGCCAATCATATTTTCTCTCCTGGGAATTTGGGATTGATTTAGCTCTTCAGTCTGGGCTGCAGAAGATATGACTAGAGGAGATATAAAGTCCCCTTTCTGGTCTCTCCTTGACAGGTTTGCAAATAGCATAAAGGGGACCGGAAAATCCAGTCGGGGGGGACTGCATGTTTTCAGCAGAACCCAGGAAATATTGCCTTGTTAAAAGAATCTCTAGTCTTCCTGCAGGAAACAGTGGTTTGTGACTGGAAACCCGGTGATGTCATGGGAAGGTGGCTCTGACGTCAGCTGTCTGTGTGTGGCATCTGAAAACCAAGGTCAGGCTGTGGGACAGGAGGAGGACACAGCCATTCACAGGGGATGGTGATGACATTGTGTCCAGTTGTCAGGATGTCGGGAAGGTTGCTCCTTCACCTCCCGGCTCCATCCCTGGTGCCACTTTCTGAACTGCCTGGGTTTCAGCCCCTCACATTCTTCAGACATTTATGTAGTCATTGAAAGTAGTTGAATTCATTTTTTTAAGGACTTTCCTACAAATAATTTAAAATACTACTCACTTAAAGTTTATTTACATTTCTCTATGCATTACTACTACTCCCAAAGTAATAGTAATACTAGCACTAATACTACACTAGTAATGGTGTAGTATTTACTAGTAATTACTAGTGTAATACTACACTAGTAATAATAATTGCTAACAATTGGAAGACTTCTAAGTTGCTGCAGGGCCCAGTCACGCCCTGTAGGTTCTACTACTCCCCTTAAGTGCTCTCTCCTGCACAGATACCCACCCTATTCCAACTAGAGGCTCCAAAAGTCCTGACAAAAATCCCTCACGATGGCCTTCCACCTTGAGATGACTCCTTTGTTGACTTTATTCAGATGTCTCAGAATCTAACACACAGGGAGATTGACAGAATGAAATGTGGCATTGAGAGTAATTGCCCAGGAATGGAAGCTATGGGAACAGATCGAGAAATAGTGTGAAGTGGGTATGAGGCCAAAGACTGATTCCTGGGGAACACAAGGTACGAGGGATGGCGGAAGGAGAGAAGGACTCAGAGAGAAAGAGGAAGAACCAAGAGAAGTATCAGAGAAGTCAAGGTGCATAGAAAGCTTTTAAGAATAGGGAGTGGGCTGTAGAGCCAGAGGTGGGAGACAGAGGCAGCAGGCAGAAATGGTGACAGGCAGGGAAGCCAGCAACCGGAGACATTGGAGCCCTGGCCTTACTCACTTCCAGGCAGGCACAGGACGACGGCACAAGCACGGGCTGACACGAGCACTGAGAATATGCCAGGGAGGAGGCAGAACCTAACAGCAATAGGAGGCCAGAGACTAATTGGCTAAGACTAGTCCCAAGGAGTCACAGATAATGAAGTTGCCAAAATGAGAAAAATTAAGTCAATACTATACAGAAAATACTTAAAAGACTGTTTATCAATGTCATTTCCCTCTCATCCCTGCCAAAAAGGCATAGTTTAGGCACTTTACACTGTCACACTGGAGGGCTACTATGCCTGGTGATAATAAAAATATTAACATAATGACCAGCAGAAACCTAGCTATCTGGAATCTTTAGTTAACCAAATTTTATTCACCTGTCCTTTATTTCTAAAATAGAAATTGTCCAAAAAAAAATATTTTAGAGATTTAATCAACAAACAAATATAGGATCTATACAGATTCAACTCAACCCCTGTACCTTTTCCAGCTATACAAAACAACTAATAGGATAACCCTGAAATAAAAGACCCCTAAAACTGAAGAAATACTTATGCTCATATGCTTTATTTATTTAACAAAAATTTTACACTTTAAAAACTTATTCCATTTAATCTTGTCAACAACCCCAATGAGGTAAGTATTACCTCATTAAGGTTATTCAATCAAATTCAAATGAAGTACTTTGGTTAAAGATAGTCTCACAGCCAATTTATTCTGGCAATATTGTAAATAGGCTTGGTACTCCTATAAATTTCAGAAATCAAAAATTAAATCATTTATGAAGAAACTAGCCTCACGTGATTTGAGAAGACGCTTTTTAAAATATTTCATTCCTTTACGTAACAATTCTTTTTTAAAAATTTTATTTTATTATTAGTTTCAAGGATACAGTACATTGGTTAGACATTTATATAGTTCATAAAATGACCCCCCTAATTGCTCTTTCTCTCCTCTGGTTCTCCAGCTAGCCATGGCATTAATGCTAACTGCATTCCCTATGCCGTGCTCCCCATCCTCTAACTGTTCGTAAATTATTGAGATACAAAATGAAAAAAGAAGAATGGGTTTGAGATGCTTTCTCTTATCCCCCTAGGCTCAAAAACAACCAATTAAATAGGTTTTTAAGTCTCTAACTTGGGTGAAGGGGTCCTACTGAAATATCTGTACCCCTTGACTATTTCACTGCACAAATTTATTATTGGGGCTTTATCTGCAGAAGGTGGGAGAAGCTGTCTCTCATTTTTATATGAAGCAAATGAAACACAGATATTAAACCAATAAGTAAGTAGAAAAGCCAAAATTATAACTCTCCTGTTTTCCTTTCTTTTTTATTTTACTAAATTATTTTTCTATCCATAGATTCTCTGGACTAATAATAGTCTTTTACTAATAAAATTAAGATGCGTTAGCCTAATATAATATCATGTTAATCAAACTTTCATATATCAAGACCAACCCAAATGTTTTTATACATAACTAGGAATGACCATATTCATCTAAAATGCATAATAATATCTGTCACAATCTCTCTCTCTCTCTCTCTCTCTCTCTCACACACACACGCACACACACACAGAGAAAGCCAGTTGTTCTGACTAGGACACCTTTGTGAAAGATTGTTGAGCTGTTGACTGATCATTGACTGACAGATCCCTCTGGGTACCCAGTAATGGCTGACTCATTCTCCTTTTCCACTGGCCAAGCCATATTGTCAAAAGGAAGATGGCCAGCTATGAGAAAAAAAAAATTGCTCCAGTAAAGGGCATATGTGCAAAGGGCAGCTGTTTCCCTTCTCTCTCTCAGGACGCCCAGGTGCCATTACTAAATTTCCTGTATGCAGGGCCCTGTTAAAGTTCATTGACCTTGGGCAGGGGAACACTTTTTTCTTTCAAACCATCTTTCTTTACCCATTGTAACCAGATTACCGCTCACTATGTTGTCTTATAAATTATTCCTATAAGATTTATAGCCATATCTATGTTTCAAGTCGAACATTCTTTTAAGGCCAAACAGAGTAACTTACTGGATTTGTGTCTCTAAACAATCTTATAAATAGTTGCTCTCTAGTTCAAGGTGAATAACACTCGGTGGCAGGCTAGTATCAAAGAATACTGATTGCAATTCAATTTTATTACCTTTGAGGATTCGCCCTGAGGAATAGGGTAGACTGGTCAAAAATCTATAGGTTGATCATTATGTGTCTGTGTTGGAAAATCCTTTCCAAGTAAATACCTTCTATAAGGGTTTTTGCCTCCTCTTTTCATTGATGACCATATATATTTTTTTCTTTTCCAGAGATGCCAAATGACAGCGTTGCTAGTCATACCTGCAGTTATGGCTCAGATGGGCAACGCCTGCCGTCTCACACATAAAGCTTGATCTCTAGGTTGTGGCTGCAAATGCTTGTTTAGACCCTGATACACCCCATAAACTTCCTCTACCCCTGATGCCATTAGGAATGACAATGAACACGATGTTAATGCCATTACAGGTTCTCATTCTTGATACTTTTACCTGCTATGTAAAGCACTGATGAAATGCCAGCAAGATTTTTTAAAAACTAGATATTCTGTCAGGGCGTATTTAATTTTTATAATTCTAAAAATACATTAGCTAATGCTTTTTGATTTGGCACGGAGTTCATTAACACATTGATACCATCTTCTGCCTGCTTACTTACCAAAGGACACACAAACTCTTAATTTCCCTAAAAGCGTATGGAATATTTCAAATGTGCCCTTAGGCACAGCCATACCAGGAAAACTGTGGTTAGGTAGTGGATCGTGTGAATAATTTTAGAATCCAAATCTCAATTCTAGTGGTATTTTTAGTCTAAGAAAACACAATAAAAGTAAGCTAATCTTGCATCTGTTTCTGTTTTCTTTCATGTCCTTAAAATCTAGGGATTATTTAACCAAAGTGAAAATTTCTCTCATAATCTCACTTTTTAACTCTGAAGCATTTTAGACTTCGGTACTTCTTCACGGCCAAACTCTGTATTCAGTAAACAAGATTTTGCCAAATGTGCATGTGTGCTGCTTTAGCAGCCAGATGCCAAGGGGAAAATCAAAGATAAGGAACAGGAAATGAAGTGCAAGTAGAATTTTAATGTCTGTGTTATTGGTGACGTCTGTGAGAGAACTGTGAGAGACCGACGAAGTTGTTACTGTGGCGTGCAAAGGATTTGTGTTAATGTAACCACTAGGTAAACTTTATTAAAACTACTGTTCAGCTTCCAAAAGAATGCTACTGCATTAAGACAGCTAGCTACTTTAATGTTCATCCTGTTATATTGCTGGTTGCTATGGCAATATCCTCCTAGGTATTTGTAAGGTCACAAAAGGAAGAGCTAACCCTCTTACTCCTGGAATAACTAATGCAGTTCTGTTACTTGCTTGATGTAAATGGTCTCAAGTGACAGCGAACTGTACATATAGTCAATTACAACTGCTCAAAGGAAATGATTTGTTGTAACAGCCGCTGTTCAACCTCTGTGACATCAATGTTTCTATGGAAACAGTTGCCTATTGCACTGCTTTGAATTGAGTATTGATCAAACTAGGGCCAACACTATTTCAGAGACCTGCTACTTTATGTGTGGCAATTTACGATAGGAACTCATAACATCACTGTATATTTCAAGCCCCAAGGAACCAATTTAGCAGACAGTTACAGTAGAATATTAACAGAGGTCAATAATGGAAGTCTGATTATAGTCCTAGGACAATTATTCAATGCTTTTGTTTTCTGCCCTTCCTACTTCCCAGCAGCTATTACAGAGTTCAAATAATAATATTCATGCCTGAAGACAGTGCTATATTCATTCATCTTCTATTTTAAACTTTATTTTTCATTGTTACGTTATCTATCAATAAAATTATTCAGCTATATTAACCAAGCTGTGACCCCTCAGAAGTAAATAACTATTGATCAAAGAGTAAAGATCTACTGGTGCACAACACTGTTTTCCATTAATGATCTTATTGGCCCGGCTGATAAGACGGTTGTCTCCAAACAACTGAAGATACAAAAGCCAAGAATCACGTAGGTTTAACTTTCATATAAACTAGTTAGGGCTCAATCCCTTATCTCTGCTGAAGAATGAGTTCTCCAACCTCAGCTGACGGAATAGTGAAAATAAAAGCAATGCCATGCACGATCTTTCCGTAAGCTTTTCTTTGTCATATTTCTATTATCCAAGGATATTTTATTCGATCTTCTTTGGAAATGACCTTCATGATTGTCTCTTTCCTTACAGATGAGGAAATGAAGTGATGTGGCCTCTTTGGTTATCTTTTATAAAACAAATATTCTCTTTACAAATATATATATATATATGTGTGTGTGTATATATATATACACACACACACATATATATATACACATACAAATATATATATACATACAAATATATATATACATACAAATATATATATATATTTATTTATGTGAAAGATGTTATGTTGGAAAAAAATCATGATTTACACATTTGTCAGTCATCTGAATGAAAATGCATGCCAATTATTTCTACTCTGATTCATCAAGAACCTCAGTCAACCAATTCTACATATTTATTTCTACCCCTCCTCATTCCAAAACAGAATCTGAAGCAGATAGTCAACTAGTTTCTGCAGTGACATTGACCACAGCACAGATAGTGAAAATTAATTTTTATAGCTGGACTTATAAAACTTCAGAAAGCACTTAACATGGCTACATACCAAAAAAATGGGTGGGGGTAGGTGTCTATGAATGAAATCTGTTTCAATACATAGATAGGAGCACTAACTTTTTATTACCATAATTGAAAAATTATGGATTGGGGAATGATTCTTGTCAGGTAATAACAAATTCATCCACCTGCTTGAAATAAGCTCCTCCTAATGTAAGAAAAAAAATATTCTCCTAGCTTAGCTATTGATTTTTAAAATCCTATCTAAATAGCTTTAAAAATCAAGTTTTAAAAAATCAGTCCAGGTAAAGTCTAAAATCGTATTTATGTTTTCTTGTTCATACAGCAAGTATTTATTGAGCACCCACTGAATGCCAGATACTGTTCTGAACATAGGGACACAGAGGGGAATAAAGCTAGCTTGCAGTATCTGATCCCATACTTGATGTTCTCCCCTTGTCTCGTTTATCTTATTTTTACCATCATCTGTACTCATTTATATATTTATACTCTGCTTTGATTGAGGGTATAAATATATACTCTCAAAATATATATTTACCACCCCAAAACATGCCTTTATTGGCTATTGGACATTGGTTATTTTAAGCTGGCTATTTTCAAGAAACAAAAGACTCAGGAAGAATCTTTGACTTTCCCCTTAACTACCTAAAAAAAATTAGATAGAGGACCTGCTCTAGGAAGGGAGCTGTCATCAGAGATAACTATAGTTCTTAGTTATCTGAACTAGTGTGTGATAGACAGGGAGGAACTTAGCAAGGCCCATTTGACCAAAGTCTTCTCTGTGTCCTTTTGTTAAAGATGACCCATCAAATTCTTTTTTAATTTAATTATTTTTATTTATTTATTTTAATTGAAGAAATTATTTAAATTTTTTCTCCTCCATCTACCTCTCCCCTCTCCCCTACCCTCTGGTAACCACTAGTCCCTTGTCCATGTCCATGAGTCTCTGTTAAAACACTTTTTTTAAACCAAATATTTTCTTTTCCATCTCCATGTGAATTGCCTTCCTACCTTTTGAAGCCCCAAACCATGGCACCCCACTATCTCCTTAGTACAGGATGAGAAACAAGCCTTAACAGCTGTGATTTGTCCTCAGGCCACATACTCTTGCAGAACTCCTTTATGTACAACAAACTTGGTTATTTTCTCCTGTTAATCTGTCTCATGTTAATTTGATTGTTAGACCAGCCAGAAGAACTTGGAAGGGTAGAAGTAAAATTATTTTTCCTCTCTCACACTACAGAAAGGATTTAAAGTACCTTTAAAAATACGAAAGAGAACAATTTATGGCAGATGGAAACTAAATATAGGAGAATAAACTAAAGCCAAGAATGAATTTAGTAAGTAAAGTGTATTCTAGAAGATCCTGTATACATTCTATGAGTAGGTAGACCATAAATTCGATTTTGAGCTTCCTAGCAGCCAATACGAAAACAAAAAAGGAAAGCTAATTAGCAACAGTTCTGTGTCTGGGGGATTAAAACATAAAAAAGCAAAACAAAAAGCAGATGTGCAAAAGAAGCACAATGATTCCTCGGATTAAGACCAGAAAGAGTCCTCCCAAGGTCCTCAGAAACCAGACCTTGATGATGTGGTAAACAACATCTTCCTCAACACAAGGCCTGTCAATACATCACTGTGTTTTGTACCTCTAGAACTATAGGCTTGCAAATAAAATCCATGACCACACACCAAAGTGCAATTTGATAAATGCAATTCTGCAGGAAAACCAAATAATGCCTTTCCTGAAATATTGCTTTCTATCAACATATAGGTATAGAGGAGCCATTAAAAAAATAAAACTATCAGTAAACCACCCGTACAAACCTAACTTGAAATAATGTACCTTTCTATTTTCCTTTGAAGATCACTCAGATGCCAAGATTTACACCTGTAAATCTTTCTATCTATATCTATAACTATATCTGTGTGTGTGTGTGTGTGTGTGTGTGTGTGTGTGTGTGTGTGTAATTTTTAGCTCTATTAATAAAATAGCATGGAAGAGCTTTTACCTAAATTTAATTCTGGTTTTAGTCTATGGATCTGAAACTTTTTTGGCTTGGGCCATTCCTAGCTTATCCAAACTAGACCATCTGTATTTTTTTTTTTAAAAAAAGGAGGAAGAGCAAAAGGAAAAAGAATATAATAAGATAATCTTGGATCTAGCTAATCAGAAGGTGGCATTAAGTTATTGAAAGGCATATTAAATAGAAAGGGGCTAGAACACACCCCTGTTTTATATATACTGGGGCCACCAAAAGGCAGTACATTGAATTCATGTTGCTTGACCCATATCAAGAGTCAAAGCAAGAGAAGGGCTCAACTAAATCTCACAACAAATCTATGGTATTCCAACAGATGGCTCTGTAAAGTGGCAAAAGTCATACCAGAGATCACAGTAGAATAACGTGAAAGTCCACTCGTCTCTCACGCTCCCTTGATTTTTCAAAAGGGAAACTGACTTACATTTTACTTATAAATTTACTAGTCCATAATCTGGAAAAATCCCAAGTGAAAGCAGCTTGAGAGTTACCAAATTCAAGGTAGTTAAATAGAGAAGAGTGAGTTTTTTAGGTGCTACCAGAAACTGGCCTTCACTAACCTCATGCCCCAAACCATGTATATCTCAAGTAATTATGTCCCAGAACCTGCTCTCATCGCTGGACCAAACAGACAAATTTAGTTATACTCTTACACCCTTTCCAACCAATGGATTTATACCTGCAATTCTTAGGAAAAAAAAAAAAAAAAAGTTTATAATTATATTTAAATTTGTGAGCAAAATGAAACTTTTCCTCCCACCCTCATCAACATATCCAATCTTAGATTTTCTTTTTTTTTTTGGCCTCCACGGACTCTCCACTGGACTCTCAGACTTCCACAAAGGCACTCTCTTGTCCCTGGGTAATGATCAAAATTGGTGGTCTCTGGGAGGAAGATAGTAGAAAACATCTATTCTACCACCTTGCTTGCATCACTCTCCTAATCTCTGTTTTTTCCTGGCCCCCTTTTCTCTGTGAATGGGAGCTGTGTAACACCAAAAAAGAGCCCTGGAATAGCCAAGCTCGAGCCCTCCCTCTGCTTCCTGTGGGTTACTTGACCTCTGGAATGTTGTAGCAAGTGGCCCTTCAAAGTCTCATCTATTAAACACATTATAAATACATATACTTCCTTCCAATGGGTTTTAAAGATTCAATAAGATACTATATGTGAGAGTGTTTTATGAACTGCAGAACATTATTTAAATTTGAAAGGACATTTTATTGAATTCCTACTTTTTTTTTCATAGTCTGCCCAAATCTCAGAACAAGTTGGTGTATTTTGGGACTTCTGACCTCTTAGAAGATATTTTAAGCAGAACTTCTTTAAACAGACTGATACAGAGGGAAACAGCTTAGCTAAGTAAGTGGAATCCAAGTATCATCATGGGAAAACCACAGGTCTTGGAGTTTGACGTTTCTGGTGGGCTCCAGCCTAATTGCCAGCCCCATGTGAAAGCAGGCTGGCTACTTGGCCCTCTGAGCTTGTAAACACAGGTTAATGATTCCCAGCCTGAAGAATCCTTGTGCTGATTAGTAATGAATCATATGAGGGCACACAGCAAGTGTGGATAAATGAGCACTCTTGCTACTTTACAGAGAAAGGAAGCAATAAACTAGATAAAACTATATAAAATTGGGTCCATAATATTGTTCTCTCACAGGGAGATTTGAAATAAGACGGTTTAATCTTGGAACCCATCCAGACAGGCTTAGTTATTAGAGTGTCAAAAGTTATCTCCAGGATAGATTCTCAATGAGGTTTGGTTAGCAGAGGAAATATTATCTTCATACCCATTTTATAGGTGAGAAAATCAAGTGGTTACATTAGTTACTGTAACATCAGAACATGAGGGGAACTGAGGTCATCTGATCACCACAGTTCTTGTTTGTCCCCCGCCCCCTGCCAAGTACTCTGTAAGACAGCTCAGGACAAGCACTCCCAAATCATGGCATCCCAGTAAAATGCCAGGACAAGCACTCTCAAATCATGGCATCCTAGTAAAATGCCAGCACTAGAGATAAGTACAGAGGGATGCTGCCTATCAACTTTGGGAAGTAAGTTTTAGCTGGCAAAAATCATCCACCAAAATCTTAAATTAGGCACATCCCTCCCCAGGTGTTGAGAGAAGTCATTCTAAAAATGCCAGTTTTTAGGGTCAATCCAGAAAGCAGAAAGGCCTCATCACAAGATGGGTAGTTACTCTCTCCTCTCTCAGGTCTTCCAGAACCGCAGTCATGTTACCAAAATATGGGGTATATTAAGGGTGCCCCTGAATCTAAGCCTCCCAGACAATGCTTAAAGAATCTCTTAAGGCCAAGAACCCTGCTGGTTTGGATTAGCCAAGCCAGAGGATAGGCATATGGGAGAGGATAGGAAAAGGATTAGTAGAGGCCTAGGGCAAGAGATTTCAACCACGTGTCATAGCATCAAACCTCTTTGAACTTGTTGCAATATGGATCTCCATTCCCATGTTTGATCTTCTGGATCCCAGAACCAGCATGGGAGTCAAGCATACAGATCACAGACTCAAAGGACTGGCAGTGCACATCTGAAGTCATGCACTCCCCTATCCTGCCAGTTGAGAAAAAGTCACAACCATAACCCCTGGCAAAGACAGAACCACCTAAAACCAGCTCCATTCCCCCATCTCTCCCGTACCTCCCATACACTTTAAAAGCTGCCACTCTCCTTTAGGAAAACCATTGCTAGCTGCACCCTTGAACTCCGCAATGAATTTAAATAAGGAGGGGCTATAAATCCTGGCTGATTTACTAATTAAACAAAAAAATTCTTTAAGCAAAGGCATCTCAATGGAAATTTGGACTAACTCCTTGAGTTTTTCCATAGGACAAGTAATATTTTATGGCTATTCTATATATCACAGTTCCAGAATCGTCCTACATCTTGTCCCAACATCTCTTGCCATCCTCTTACTTTCTCCCTTAGGAAAGCCAGAATGACTAATCTTAAACTTCCAAGTGAGTAAAAGGAGGGCAGTCATATATACCCTGATATTTATTTTTTCGAGACTTCTGAAACAAATATTGACTTTAAAGATCTTTATGATTTTTCTCAGGAAACTGATGAAATTATTGGATTGAGGCCTGAAATATGCCTTCTCCAAAAGCTGCAACTTACGCTGAAAATTTCTCAGGAAATACAAAGTCCTTGAGAATATACCATTGTAATTTTTTCCACCTTCATTGCAGGCATGTACACCATGAATTTTTGATATTGTATGAATCTCTCTAGGCTCTGACAATACTGCATTTCATCACATCATCAGTCTACTGGATATGGAAGTAGAGCCTCATCCTGAAACTTACAGGTCCTCCATGAATGGAGAGAGGCTGAAGCAGGAAAGATGACATACTCTCGTGCCTGTAATCAACCTTCTCAGACTTGATCTTGTCCATTCTCCTGAGGGTGTTCCACAGAGAACTGGAATCACTGGGCTGGGTGGACAAACGTTGAGGTGCTGGGGAGTGGGTGGGGGTGGGAATGGGGGTGGAGACTAGGCTGATGAGCAAAGCAAGGGCTTCTCTCAAATACTAAGGATGCAGAAGAGGGAGCCTGCAGCCTTTATTTCACTTCATGACAATTCATCCAAAGAAATTCATCACTTCCTATATTCCATTCTCATTTAGCATATCATGAACGTTTGACCACACATGAACCGTAAGAAGTTCCTTACTCAGGGTTACATGTCAGAAGCATACAAGGCAGAAATAGGAAATCCCCAAAGTCGGAAGTCTTTTGACAGTGGATTTCTTATAAACCTGTCTTCACCTTGGGTCACTCTTTTTAAGGAATGGATATGAACGTTCTATGTCCCAAACCCTCGTCCTATCCTCTGCTTTTCTTTCATTCTGATCTGGACCACCTCACGAAGAAAGCAACTTACAGCTCAGCAGTGCATTTCTGGGTTTGTCTTATTTATTTGGTTCTCAAACACAAAAGCTCAGATCCAAGGATGGCATTACAAACCTTCTTAAACACAAAAATAAAACTTGGTATTTCCATAAGCCCACAAAGAAAAGCCATTTGGTCTGACTTAGCTATTCCCCTGAGTTCTCACCAGAAGTCAGGGGAAAGGGAAGCTGTATTTCCCAGCATGGACACAGCATACACCTTTATGACTGAAAGAGGATGTTTTTATTTGCACTGCATTATACCCATAAATTCCATCCACTCAGCAAGTCAAATTATTGCTGGCCTCCAAAATACATTAAGTTTGGGTTTAAATCAGTCACTTTTTAAGATTTACTGCAGCCTACTTCCTAGCCATACTTGTAATATATTCACTCTGCAAATGTGCTTTAAAATGCAATGTTTGTGAAGTTGTCTTACTTCAGCCAGCTAAAAATATAAGGAATATAAGCTCTAATTTGCAGTTTCTTTGTGTGTGATTGTTCATGATCCCTACTCATGGAGCTAACGGCTGCCAAAATGCTTTTGTGCTATGATGAGAAAGAGCTCGCTGAATCTGAATCAAATTAAAATTAGTGATATATTAGTAAACAGCAATGGGGAAATATAGAGCCCTTAGCAGTTTATGTTAGCATTTGGTGACAGCGGACAAGCTTTTCCAGATAATGGTGGAAGGGGAAAGCCAAAGAATCATTTGAGATGCTTAATAATGTATGGCAGGATTAAGGTATGCTTAATGGTGATGCTCAAATTTCTTTTTACTACCTAGAATTCCTATCTTACAAAGTGTTACACATTTGTGTTCCTCATCAATTGTTATTCAAATAATTTCAACACAATGAACTAATTCAGAGACTGTGAAAGCTAGATTATCATTTTAGGTGGCTGAGAAAGAGAGATATAAGCTTTTCATGGTTCCCTTGGGAAAGAAGGCCTGTCCTCTCTGAACTTCCATTTGTCGAGTTGATCTGTGCTGGACAGGGAGGAGATGTATCCTGGAGGGAGAGACGTCATGGTGGCCCCTACCAGATGCTCAGCGTATCTCTGAGATGAGCAAGGAAACTTGGGCCTGTCAAGCCTGTGAGAAGCATAACATTAGGGCAGTTTTGCACCTGCCACTATTGTTTATGCCCATCAATTTCAAAAGATTAGTTTCTAAAGATAAAAGCTACTAACATCTCATCAAGAAAGAGGCCACCCCCAAGCATTATCCACACTGAAGGCAGTATCTTTAAAACAATATGATATGGATTCCTCTTTGTATTTCTCAGAAATTAAGCACATATCTTTTTTTCTTTTTTTTAAGGCTATTTATGAGGCACTTTTCCATATGTACACAGGCCTACTGTAATAAATATCTGGTGAATATTGAGATATGCATTTCTCATAACTCACAAGTCATTGCCAATTGATATCTATAATAGTCCACATTTTCTGATAATCATAATATTCCCACGTAGATTTGGAGACTGACATATTTAATCTCAAGATATATAATATTAATAACAATTAGCATTTTTGAGTACTTACATGCCAAGAACCTTGCTGGACACTTTACATTTATTATCACCCTTATACAACTATCAACCTTATAGTAGATGTATCGATTTTGCCACCGAGGACACTGAGAAGCAGAGGAGTTTTAAATAGCTGGCTAGAGATGACAGAGACAGTAGGAAGCAGAACTAGAATTTAACCTTGGGTACTACTTACTCCAGAGCTTCTTTGATCACTACCCACATCTACTACCATGATTATCGCATACTGAGGATCAGGGGTTTGCTGGAGCTGCTTATATAAGCGTACAAAAGCTGATAGTTATATTTTCAGGAAGTTTGTGAGTTGGTAGTCGTCAAGTTGGTGGCTTGAAATTGGCCATGGTGGGAGTGTTTACACATGAAAATAGGCAAATACTAAAAATCAAGACGTTTTGAGAAAGGGGGCGAAGTAGGGTCAGGGAGAGAAGGCGAAAGGGGAGGAGAGAGAGGGAGAGAGAGAGAGAGAGAGAGAGAGAGAGAGAGAGAGAGAGAGAGAGAGAGAGAGAGAGAGAGAGAGAGAAACATGAGAGAAAGAGAACCAGTTATCAAACATTTACCAAAATACCACTGCTGAAGAAGAACATTTTCAAGTATGCATCGCAGAATTATTTGGCGCTTTCTTCCCCTCCATATTGTTGCCACCAAATGTATTATGTGACATAGTTAGTAATAAAGCAGAATGAATACCCTGGAAAATGGTGCCAGCCTCTAGGCTAGGTATGGACTTCACTGCACAGTCTCAGCTTCAGTGCCCAGTCTGGCCTGATACTGCCTTTTCTCTTCAACCACTTTATACTCCTTATGCTGCCTGTGAACCACGAAGTGACTGGCAGAGCAAATCGACACATTTGATAACAATTGTTTTGATGAAAACTCCTGTAAGCCAAATATAGTTCTTGTGACTCAAAACTAATAACCTCATTCTAAGGCACCAATTAGCTCTTTCTCAACTTTTTTACTTTCCATCAGGTGAATATAATGTAAACCCAAAGGAAAGATATATTCTAAAGACAGAAGGTGTCCTTTTATGTCCACAACTTGATCTCCACTGGGGAGAATCACGCTCAATATTATTTATTATTATACAATTAACATTTATTGAGTGTTAATAGTGAACTTATATATAACATAGAGACCATTTACTATACCTGGTTTCTTGGCAGATTGTAGGAACAGCATGTTTTTGATGTCTTGGATGGCACCAAGCTCGCTATAATTTCCCAACGAAGTCAGTTGTTCCTAATTTCCTGAACATCTGTGCATCAAATTCATTAAATGGCTAATGAATCCAGACATATAAGGTTCATAAAAATATTTATATCTGACATTAACAAAATGGCACTCCTGCTTTGTTCCTCTACGTGATCCCTTAAGACAACCAAGTTGTTGTCACTGGCCAGAACCTGGTAGAAGGTAAACAACTGAAATCGGTACCTTCGTGTTCCTTCCATGGGAGGTAGGGTTAGAGAAAACAAGGCTCAAAGTGGTCAATTCAGACCAAAGAATAGGGCATTGGGTGCACACAATGTCAGAAGATGTCCATATTCCATAAAGTCATCTATATGAAGATCTCAGCAAACGTGGACTGAAGGTTCGCTAAAGGTAGAGCAGTATGCGGGGTATGACCAGCGATCACACACGTACCCCTGTGGTCCCACCATCACCACTGGCCAAGTCAGGGAGTCTCCAGCTTTGGAAGTTTGAATATTCCAGCAACAACTGAAGAGGCACTATTTCTTATGAACTATGTACTAAGAGTCAAACACTGGGATTTTCTTCTGAAGACATATTCCCTGACTAGGTAACCTTATACCTATTATTGGATTTCTCTGTGGTCTCAGGCTTGCCCATCCCCAGGCATAAGAAGAGTGGGGTATAGGCTAGATTTCCAGCCCCTTCCAAATCTAAAAGTTTTAGGCTTGTTCTATTGAGGAAAGTGAGAGGTTGGGTATTAATGTTTTCCAATAGAACTTTAATCCAAAACTTGAAAACATTGCTCATTTTTGGGTCTGTACTATCTAAGGAAAGGGTTTCATCTGGGCCGAGTAGGGGAAGCGTCCAACTTCATATCCTCTCTATCGATACCTTCCCCCTTCTCACTGGAAGTTAAGTTTGCAAAACAAGGGCAAATTTGGTCAGGAAAAGAAAACCAGAAACTCAGAGATTTGGGAGCTCTGAAACACCTCCTTTCTCTGATTCAGAGAGCAGCGATGCTTGCCAAGGAGTCTTCGGAGTTACGTGGGGAGACTGGGCTGCATGTTGCCTAATGAAGGGCCCCTGTAATCCCTTCACAGAAAGACGGGACCTACTAAAGGACTGTATTTACTGCCAGGACCATCCACTGTGGAAGAGTCTAGGAGAAGACTTGCTTAATTAGAAGTATACTCATGCTGATATGCTGCGTATTCTAAGCCCTAGACTGTCGGTTATTTTTTCATTTTGCTATGAAATGGTGAAAATGAAGAACTTCCATAGAAAAGGAGGACATATAAGCAGTAGGAGTGAGACTCAGAACACCCCAGGAGGCACTTTGCCAATTGTGACTTGCCCACACTGTTTTGCCTCCCAAACTCCTTTACCAGCCCTTCCGGAAAACTCCACCTGGGCTTTCCGGTCCTAACAACTGCCTCAGCCCAAAGTAATTACCCTGCCCTTCTCTACACTCATGGAGTACTTATCTCCCAGGACAATCCATCTGATAATCAAGTCCTGCTCTGCAATACTACTTTTCTGCTATCAAAGTGTTATTCAAATATATTATTGTTATTGTCTTTTTACAATATACATAATTTATTTGATTATTAACTCCTTGAGAGCAAGTTTTGGGTTATTTTCCCTGGAGTGTCGCCATGATACCCTGGTGAGTTGCTATAGTAGACTCTGTGCCTCAGTCTCTTCATCTACAGAATGGGGATAATGATAGTACCTACTAAACAGACCTGTTGTGAGAAAATGAGATAGTAAGATATAAATTATGCCTGATTTGATAAATGTTAAACAGCATATTTTATTATTATTAATGCTATATTAGAGATCTTATGGGCTTGGAGGAGGAAAATGGGGTACTCAGTCCTCTGAATTTCCAACTAGTATATGTTCAGGTGATTCACAGCAACCTGGTCTCCTACTGTCACATTCTAGGCTTCTCAGTGTTTACTTTAAACGGATAGTTCTATAACACCATAGCAACCAAATTAAAAATGTGAAGTGTCATCAAGTCAACTTGTTTTACGTAAAACAAGTAAAATGTAGTTTTGAATAGTTAATTGATCAACTATGCAAATATGATTGGTTCTGCTCCTGAGCAGGAAGGATCATAAGAGAGCCAGAAAGCACCATGTGCCCCAGGGATGTCCCAAGTTGCCTCTTGTAGGGACAAAAACCTTTTCCAACCTGGGCACAGAAAAGTGTCAGCACACAGCAGAATGGTTCCCCACCCATGCCTAGGCAAGGCCATCGCCTTCATGAAAAAGCTAAATGCATCACAGATTAAATTGCACAGTTTGATTTCCTGACTTCTTATGGTCTAATCTTACTCCTCTACCTGCAAACCATAAATATGATCATTCTTACTTTTTCAATCTCATGTTATCGAGTATTAGATAGAGGCTAAGTTATATCAGCAACATACCAAAGATTCTTTCATTCGCCAAATAATTAAAAGTGTGTATGTGCAAACCACTGGGGCATACAAAAATGAATGACACAATCTGTTATGCATTATTTAGACAGCTTACCTTAGTATCTGTAAAGATGAATTTTTTTGCTACTATCTAGGCATAGTTTATGATGTTTCTATTAATGGTACTTTTTTTTTTAAGTATTCTCCAAATAATCCATGGTTAAAATACTTAGAATTTACTGTTTTTATCCCTTCTTTAAAGACAATGAAAGACAAAAGATTATTTGGAAAAATTATTTGATATTCTGCCATGCTCACACTCATTGCTCCAGCAAAAACAGAAAATGTACAAGTGAATTTTTACCTAGTATAATGAAATAATCCAATAAAAAGGTAAAGTACAGTTGAAGTATACAGCCTTTATTATATTTCTTGAAATTACTCTACTTTCATAGAGGACAGAATTCATGCTAGCAACAACAATAAAAATTATGGAAATGTAACAGAAGAAAGATTAAATTTGGGATTTATCTATGGGCTCCTGTACATTAAACTCTTAACATATTTGAAATATAACAATAACCTAGACCCTCGACATTAGGATATGAAGTGAATTTCAATGGTGACCGGTACCTTCACAATCAAGATTTGAATTTTTGTTGTTTCAAAGGTCTTTTAACATAGTTGTTCAACTTGCACAATTACAGCAATTTGTCAGTTTAACCAATAAGATGAAAACATTTGAAATCTGTATTGTTAGGCTACCCATCCTGATCTGATGTGCAACAAGTAGAAACCGGTCCTTGGCTTCCTCTTTCATTTTCTCACAAAGCAGGCACTTCGGCCAGGCTGCCAGGCTGGAAATTGCAGCAGCAGCAGTGAGCACACCTGTGGGATAGGCAGAATGCCCAGTTCTAAATCCTCTGCCCATGAAACGCGCTGTATCTGTGCGTCAGTGTGGGGTCAGTCTTGAATCTGCAAGCTGTCAGGGAGCAACGCAGCCATTCCTCCATCTGTTAGCTGTAACCATCTCCTAACTGAGGTGCAAGCTGGCACACTGATCCTCCATAGAGGGTGGAAAGAAAAGGTCAGACCATCCCAGCATATATCATTTCTGCCAGGACTGAGTACCTGATCATCACGGCCCATTGCGATCTTGATGAGTAAAACCAGAGTTGTTGGGGAGACAGCAAAGAAATTAACATGATGCCTGTGCTAAGTAGACATGAGACAATGGCTATAAGTAAGGTTGAAGTCCAGGCTTGGGAGAAGGAGGACACGAGGAGTGAGAACAAAGAGAAGTCATGGGGCAACAGGGGACAGTGGGAGAGTGGGAGATGCAGAGGTACAAGACAAAGCATAACTCCCAAATCTGTCTTCCGTTTTCATTCTACTGGGTATCTTCTAGCTCTTCACTTACTTATGTCTCACATATGCCACCCGAGTTGGTAGATAAAAGTAACCTGGTAATTAACTTTTAAAATAAAAAGGCCTCAAGGAGTTCTACTTTAAAATAGCATCTGGTTAATATCCCTAATATAGCCTCTTCCACTAAAACACACACACACACACACACACACACACACACACACACACACACGCAAACATTTATATTGCCACCAAATATTGACAGTTAACTCCCTACCATCATCTACAAGGTCAATTAACCTGGATTTTTTAAGGCAATTAGTGGCCCACCTGTGCTTGCCACCAGATCTAGAGGAAGCTCACCTGTCTGAGTTAGAAAGGCCCATTATATATTCCCCACTGTCTGCCATCTGGCTCATTAAATCAGACAACCATTCTTTTACTGTATGAGTGCTATTTTTTAAGCTGGAGTGTTATTTTCCTTTTACATCTAACTCCTCAACAGCATCTTTTTTCATAAAAATAGTTAGGGCAGCTACCCAAATAAAAACTGGTCAGCAAGAGGAAATGGGGAAGTAAGCTTTGGGGGTGCCGCATTCCAACCAGGAAGGTGTTCCCATGAAGAAAGCATGATATGAGAGAATAAAAAAATATCTGACTACCATATGTACTGAATAGTACATATTTCATGTTAGAAAGAAAGGCAATGAAGGCATAATAAGAGCTAATTCTGGGTCAACACTTAGGAAATGAAAGCAAGTCATACATCAGAAATTGATCTAGTAGCTCTGGACATCAACTTGCCCTCCAGATGTAGCTCTATAAAGAAAATTGAACTCATATTCGAGTGGACAGAAGGTAAGACTTGCTAGAAACATCAGGTCTGGAGAAATCTGTGTTAAGAAATATGACAAGAAGAACAACTAACAATTGTAGTTTTATAAATGACATAGAAACAGGGAGAGATAATATCAACCTAAAGACTTGGTGAGAGCACAGACACCTGAAAATGACTTATAACAAGAACTGAAAGAAATTTTCAGAGAAAATATTTTCGGTCTTCAATCGAGTTCAAGAAGTAATGACCTCTATGGGAGAGGAGCAAATATCCATAACAAGAGAATAGATGATAAGAATGAGACAGCAAGGTAAATGAAAAGGAAAATGTGTGAGATAAAAAAGTAC
>NW_011888783.1:13841703-13843517 GCF_000151845.1 Pteropus vampyrus | reverse complement strand
TAATGAAGGGATATCTGGGTGGTTAAAACATACTGTAAAGTTTTATCAATTAAACTATAAAAAAACTTGCAAAAAATCAGCAGGTAGATCAATGCAATGGAATAAATAGCTTAGAAACACATGTAGTATATAAAGAAATAAATACATGATAAAGGTGCCAACACAATCAGTAGAAAGAGAATTATATTTGCAGCAGGATAACTGTGTGACAGGGAGGTAGGCAGGAAGTAGCTCCCATCACATGGAATCACATGTATACACGTGCACACACTTTAAAGATGTAAATGTAAAATTCAAGAAATTAAATAATAAAAACTTTTGAAAGTAGATGAATATATAATGTAAGGATTGGGAAAAATTTTCCAGATATAAATAGATCAAAATAGTAAAATAAAAATGTGTGTGTGTGTGTGTAAAAGAAAAAAAGTCAAGAGGTTTGACTACATTAAAAAATTAAACTTCTCTATTTAATAAAGAAATATAAACAAGACTTAAAAGCAAACAAGCTAGTAAAATAATTTTTTTTTTGAAATGTGACAGACAGTATGTCAATATACTTCATGTATAAGTAATTCATACACTTGGATAAAACTCCATGACAGGGATCTCTGTTGTTTAGGTGCTCACATCCAACACCCCTTCCCTTTGGAGGAAATCCCCTGATCAGAGACATGGGTTGCCATCCTTGCTCACTAGCTCATGGTGTGAGGCCATGTGACCTAAAACAGGCAATCCTAGGCTCCCACCTGAGCTTTTCCTTCTTTGAAGGTAATAATCATAGAATCCTTTAAAGATTACTCGCAGATGGTGTGGTGTAATTCAGAAGCAAAAGGAGTCACTGTTGAGCCATCATGGTGCCAGTGGCCATGGTACCTATCATTGTCCAGGAGTTATGGTGGTAGCTATGGTGTTTTCACTTTTCCTTTGGTGGAATGTCAACTATGGCTAGTCTCCTTGGCTCCTGCTCAAGTCTGCTACTCAGCCGTTCCCTAAGTTCTGTAAGTTACCCAACACCCTTAGCAACCGATTTTTTTCTGCTTAACTGGAGTCTGTTTCCATCATTTGCAACCAAGAATCCTGACTAGTACACCTATCTAGATAAATGGAAAATCACAGAAAAAGAAATACAAATTGTTAAAGTATTTTAAAGTGTCCAATATCTCCATATCAGATAAATTATTTC
Source organism: Pteropus vampyrus (assembly GCF_000151845.1). Lineage (NCBI taxonomy): Eukaryota > Metazoa > Chordata > Mammalia > Chiroptera > Pteropodidae > Pteropus > Pteropus vampyrus. The sequence continues at coordinate 13,842,334 of NW_011888783.1, read as the reverse complement.
TAGAAAACCAAAGCAATAACTTGGGATTAAAATTAGCACATTTCTTTATTAAAATATTTTTATTAAGATGTGGAGAAATGGTAGGAGCACGAATTTATACAATCATTTTAGAAAGCAAGTTGAGTATATATGCCCAAAACCTTCTAGATGCCCATAACTTTTTGACATATTAATTTCTCTGCTAAAAATTTATCCTAATAATCATTTATGCAAAGAATTATATATAAGGTATTCATATTAGCTTTGTTTTGTTCAACGATGTGAAAATGGTTAAGTATGTACATTAGAATCTTTATCCCCTCTGTGAAACACACTGACCACTCCTCATTCAGACACCCATGCACTTCCCTCCCTACAATCAGGGCACTTCCCAAGAGTGGGTGTGTTTGTGCCCAAGGCCTATTTATGAACTCAGTACCTGCTGTTGTGTTTATGAATGCAAAAAGAAAGATGAGAGTTGTCTCTATAAAAATTAAATTGAATGCTTTACAAAATTTAACTAAAAGTTTGCTAAAAAAAAAAAAGAAAGAAAGAAGAAGGAAGGAAGAAGGAAGATGGAAGGAAGGAGGGAAGGAGGGAAGGAGGGAAGGAGGGAAGGAAGAAAGGAAGGAAGGAAGGAAGGAAGGAAGGA
>NW_011888783.1:13823813-13841024 GCF_000151845.1 Pteropus vampyrus | reverse complement strand
AAACCAACAAAAAATCCTAGAAATTAAAAAGTGCATTCTGGATATTGTTTATACAAGAAAGATAGCTCAGATTGCCCATCATAGTTAAGTAAAAGATTCTGGTCTACATTTTTTTTTAATGTGAATGAATGTATGTATATGTATGTGTGTGTGTATACACACACACACACACATACACATACACATACATATATATGTGTGTGTGTACATATATATATATATATGCTTTAAATATTCTTTAAAATGTTCAAGAAATGTATGTTTTAAAAATAATTCCACATCTTTTATTTTACTCTTCCTCAATGGTTATTTCACTTTAAGCTGTAGTTACTCAAGCACTCATTATTTCACATAGGAGTCTGCAGCTACGTGGTTCCAGAGCTGGTTAACTCAGTGGCTAGAACACATTAGGCCTCTGAGTTGGCATCTCTTAGATGATCTTGGTTTTCCCTCACATTCAAAAGATGGCCACCACAGTTCCAAAGAGCCAATGTCAGGAAGGTAGGGCTGGGGTGAGAAATGAAAGGTTTTTGCCTCGAGCTGCTTTCTCCTTAGCAAGAGAAAAATCTTTTCCCAAAGCCCCTAACAGACTTCGCTTTAAGTCTTACTGGCAGAACTCGGTCACATGCTAACCCCCAAACTACTGGCTGGCAAAGAAGAATGGGATTGTCATGACTGGCTTAGAATAATCATAGATATCTCAAGCTTGGGCTTAATCAGTCCAATTTCATCCTCCCACCTCTGGACAAGTGGTTTTCACATATCTGAACAAAATCATGGTCATTCTAGCTAAGATGAAGAGGAGAACCACTATGTAGTAGATGACAACAGTATCTGCCTCGGCTACTTTAAACCAAAATTTTCAATTAAGCAACCAACTACTGGCCTGAGTACACAGCTTAAAAGAGTATATCCATACCCTGTTATTACAATCATTTTTAAAAGCAGAATACAATATTGCATTTATAGAGTAAAACCAAATTTTATATATGCATATACATATATGTACATACATACACTTTCTAAAAAACTAGAAGATACAAAAATATAACTATTTTCTTTGTGTTTATGAGTTGGTTTTAATTTTCTTCCTTATAGCTTTTTATATTTTCTGATTTTTTTCAATGGACATCTCACTTTAAACTGAAAAGATAAACATTACTTTTAATGATTTTGTGAAATAAAATTATAGATTCACACCTTTCATTTGTATAGCAGTTTTACACATATTATTTCATTTTCTTACCTGTAAAATCAGGATAAGAATAATAACTTTAATAGAAAAATGTAATAATACATATAAAATGTCAGCAATAGTGTCTGGTAGATGATGAGAGCTCATTAAATGCATGCTATTATTATTTCACATATATTTCGCATATTATTATTTCGCATATTATTATTTGACATAGGCAGGACAGAAATTACAATCTTAATTTTATAGATTAGGAAACTGAGGCTAAGAGAGTGTAGTGACCTGACAAGATCAGTGTTTCTTTCAATCGCACCTTCACTGTTACAGATGACAGAAAAGAAAATTCTATTCTTAATGTCTAAAATCTTATTACACTAGATTTATTTTTGTTATTGAGAAATAATTCACATAACATTAACTTCACCCTTTTAAAGTATACAATTCAGTGATATTTAGTATATTGCCAAGGTGCAACCATCACCACTATCTAATTCCAGAACATTCCCTCAAAAAACAATATCCGTTAGCAGCCAGTGACCATTCCCTTCCCCCCACCCCAAAAGCCCTTGGAAATCACTAATCTCTTCTCTGTTTCTATGGATTTGCCGATTCTGAACATTCTCTATAAATAGAACCATAGACTATGTGACCTTCTGTGTCTGGAATTTCAGCATCATGTTTTCAAGTTTCATTCATGTTGTAGTATGTGTCAGTACTTCATTCCTTTTTATGGCTAAAAAATATTCCATTGTATGGATATATCGCATTTTGTTCATCCATTCATCAGTTATATACTAGATTTCTAGGCATAGCAATATGACAGTTTAACCAACTGAAACAACTGAATTAATAAATGAATTAGTAAAATTCAGCTCATCTAGTCCATTCATGACTTTTTATTTGCATCACTGCCACAAAAACCCTAATTCCATGATTTCCTTAAATAAGAAAACATCATCAGACAGATACCTTTAAAATTTAGAAATACATTTTTTCACCTTTCCTTGTAATCATTTCCTGTTTGTTTTCTGTTTGGTTACTAGAAACCAAGAATACTCCAATTCTTTCCAGGATCTTTTGTCCTTTGATTCATCTGTAAGTCTTTCAGTCTAGATTTTCTCAACTATGAACTATAAAATACTGACTCTCTGATACCCAAGTATTGTACCAAAGAGAAACCTAGTTTTTTCTTCCCTGGGGCTCTGGGACCTATGCTTATTTTCTCCACAGACAGATATTTAAATAGATAAATATCTGTCTGTGGCCCTATCCAGTTCTAGGAGTCTGTGATTCTAGTTTTTTGTTCGTGTGTAGATACCACCACTACCAACACCACTACTCCATCCCACTCTACCCCCACCTGCCATGACCTAATTCCATTTGAGTCATGGAATTTAGATGGAACTGACCTTCTTGTGGCTCTGGTGACAGAAGGAAATGGAACAAGGGGACAATGACATCATAATATAACAATTCCAGAGGTTCATATAGAACTCTACAGTTTACAAAGCAATTATCCATGCAATTCATCATACAATTCCCCATGACAGCCCCTTAAGTAGGCCAGACATTTTGTCAAGGCAGAAATTGAAACTTGGGAATTTGTCCAAGTTCATATGGTCAAGTGATGGGTCCTGAGGTTCCTGTTTCTCAATCTGTGTTCATTGTATTGTCTCACTCAACCATTCCACCTCTAATGTCACTGGACTCTAAAGAATGAACAGGTGAAGGCAAGTACTGATGACTAGTAGGCACTTACAGTGGTCACAAGGCACGTTCACTGACATGGCTATGCTAAATGGGAGTAAAGGAAAGGGTGAAGACAGGACTAAAGGGCCAATCAGAGGAATAACTGAAAGAATATCCAAGTGCACTCAAGGCCAATACTCCTGCACTACATAAAGAACACTAGCATCACAAACTCCAAAGCTTCTGAGAAATGAGAGTTTCTAAACCATCTATGGAGGCTCACTTAAACTTCACACTACTTGTCCAGTTCCATACCTTCCCACTGGAACATTGCTTGGTAATGTGATGGTCTTCAATCTGACCTTCTGCAAGTATATGTTAAGCTGCTATTAGGGACCTTTAGGCAAGGCAGGCATATCACCATGAGTAAATGATACATAGAATAAGCAAACGGCTTTTTTCAGCGTTTTAATCCATTTCGTTGTCCACTAGGCTCCACCAAATTTTTGCCAGACTTCAAGACCTACATTATGCCCCCACTTTTACTAACACCATTCCTTCATATATATATCAGCTATGTAACTAACTGCCAGGTGTTTTGCATGTTTTATTGCATCACACCTGTGAGGTAAGCATTACTATCTCCATTTTACAGATGGGCAAACTGGGCTCAGAAACATGGACAACTTGCCCGAGCTACTTAGGGATAGAACTTCCAAATCTATTTTCTTCCTACTAAAATGCAGTACCTCTATTCTAACTCTCTATTAGAATTTCAATCAAAATCTTGCCAGAAGTTGAAATATATAAGACATTTTGAAGAAGTTTTTATTAGTATAAATTTATGAGCATTCAAATTTCTAAATACACTGATAATATACTTATTAAAAAGTCAAGTAGTAAAATAATAAAGCTGCTTTGATAGACACAGTTGCAATAGGCATTCTAGTTTCTGCCTCTTACTTCATGCTGTATTTTATTTAAATTAAAATAGAATTAAGAAAATCATGGCCCAGTAAGTACAAATGTATTTTAATAGTGGTTTGTGATCTCATCTCACACTTTGATTACACGAATATGACAGAAAAACACTTTATTTTGTCTGTGAAAAATTTGTTAACCTGGCTGTTCAAATTGACATGTTCATTTTCTCCAGTGTGTTAAAACTGGTCACATCACATTTTAGTGTGCATGTTATATTTATTACAGTTTTAGTAATAGTTTAAAATGTATTTAACATTTTAGAATAAATTCTTCCCAAATTGATCTATAAACTCAATGCAATCCTAATGAAAATATCAGCAATCTTCTTGTAAGAAATTGACAAGCAGAAGCTAAAATTTGCATGGAAATGCAAAAGATTTAGACTAGCCAAAACAATTTCAAAAAAGAATAATAAGGTTAGAGGATTTTCCCTCCCAATTCAAAGACTTACAAAAAAGCTACCATAATCAAGACAGTGTTGTATTAGAGTAAGTATAGACTTATAGATTAATGGAACAGAAGAGAGTCCAGTAGTAGAACCAAAATTAAATGGTCAATTGATTTTTGACAAAGATGCAAAATGGGAATCATCTGAGAAAATGGGAAAATCAGCAAAATCTTGTTGGAATAACTGGATCTGTGTAGGGGAAAAACTTAACCTTTACCCTTACCTTACATATAAAAATAACTGAAAATAGATCATAAACACAAGAACTAATAGTATGAATTTCTGGAAGAAAATATAGAAGAAAATGTTTGTGACATCCAATTAGAAAAAGCACAAAAGCATAAATCATAAAAGGAAATATTTTTTAAAGTGCTCTTTAAAAAGTTAAAAAGACTAAAAGATATCATTTCACAATATAGATAAATCAAGTCATTATGCTGTATACCTTAAATTTATACAATGCTGTATGTCGATTATATCCCAATAAAACTGGGAGAAAAAAGAAAGAAAGCAAAAGAAATACTGTGATAATATACATGCAAAACATACATCTGACAAAAGTCTTATGTCCAGAATATATAAGAAATTCTTAAAAGTCAGAAAGAAATAACTTAATAAAAAAAGGTAAAATATTTAAACAGACACTTTGTAAAGGAAGGTATAAAATACCAATAAGCACGTGAAAAGATGCTCAACATCACAAATTACGCAGAAAATGTCATTAAAACTACATAAGCTATTTACCACACACTTGACAATATCAAGTATTGGTAAGGAGGTGAGGCAGTGAAAACTCTCATACAGTGCCTGTGTGAAAGTATAAAATGGTACAGTTTTCCATCAGGTTAAACGCATACATGCTGTATGATCCAGAAATCTCACTCCTAGATATTTACCCAAGGCAAATAAACACATATGTCCACCAAAAACTTTTACATGAATATTTATAGCACCATGATTCATAATAGTGAAAAACTGGAGACAGTCCAAGTATTAGTGAATGGATAAACAAATAGGAGTATATCCATACCATGGGATGCCATTCGGCACTAAAAGACACAAATATTAATACACTCAATAATATGGTTAATCTCAAAAACATTATGCTAAGTAAAAAAGAAAGATAAACACAAAGGACTAATGCTAGAATTCTATTTATATGAAACTCTAGGAAAGGCAAAACTATAGTGACAGAAAGTAAATCAGCAGTTGCCTTGGGGCCAGAGTTGGGGGAGCAAAGGGGCACAAGGGAACTTTTAAGGGTGGTAGAAATGTCCTATCCTGATAATGGAAATGGTTATACAGTCATATACAATGACCCAAATTTATTAATCTTTACACTTAGATTTGTAACCCATATAAAGTATACCTCGACAAAACTAGGGCGAAATATTTTTTTTAATTACTAAAGTTTCAGAATCCCTTAAAAAAGAAAAAAAACTGTCCTAGCCTAAGTACAGAAGTGGCTTCCCTTCTCCAAAATAATACCAAGGAAACACATAGAAGTTATACAAAATATATGAAAGATTGACTTCCTTCCTGATGCTTGTTTTTTCTTGTCCCTCTAATCTCCATCTCAAGAAAAATTAGAAATTAATCAATTATAGCTTAAACACTTATGGCTGACTTTAATATATACAAAACTACTAAATATTAAATAGTTTCCTAGAGAAAAATCTTTGTTACAGGAGACTTTTTCATTGGACCGTAGCCAATTAAGGCATTTAAAAATAAGTGAGAAACAGATTGTTTTGGTTTGTCAGTTTTTTGGGTTTGGGGGGTTTTGTTTGTTAGTTTTGACAGTACTTAGCTATTTCATTATGCTTTCCTATTGCCACAAAGCATATTTATGATTCATCTGTCAACACCCAGTGTCAGATAATTAGCCATTTACATATTTCACCTGTACTGTGATGAAAATGATATCACAACTTGCAAGCGATCCCCTTGAAGATGAAACTGAAAAAATTTGTGGCCACACGTTGTTTTAAACCTGTATTCATTACACCTCCTGACTGCATGTCATCCAAGAGAGGCCAAACAGATGTGTAAAAATAGTTATTTAACAGGGAGGAAAATACTGTAAAATTGTTTATGGCAGGACAGCAGGTTCTTATAGGCAAAATAAATTACAAATAGATTTCTCAATTACTTTTTAAAGCCTGGTATTTGATTCTTATATAACAGTCAAAAATCAATTTTGCATGGAATTTATGTGAATGCTTCATTATTAATAAAACAGTGGTTGGTGGCTGCTACGTCCTCCCCACAAAAGCAGCACACAGTGGGGAGGCATTCATGTGCCAGGCTATGCAATCCTTTATCTTTTTTATCCTTGGCTTCAGCATCATAAAAAAGAAAGGGAAGAAGAGATGAATTCCAGGCAAATTTTAGGCATAGGCTTCTGGCAGCACCTATTTCAAGAGGGTAGGAGGGGTGCCCTGAGAGTATTCAATGGTGGATGTTGGAACAATCCTGACTCTCTTACTCCTTGTTCATATTGTACCCCAAAGGACTTTTTAAAAATAAACTTCTAATCAAACAAATAACACCAGATGTTAAAAAAGGCATTGAATGCCATTTCTCGCTCTAATCCTAGCATACTCCATCCCAGGACTAGAATTCACTGTTGACCTCATGAATTTATTTCAAATGATTGGCCAGTAGTGCTTTTTTCCAAATCATTTAATGACAATTGCTAATTTGTAAAAGAAAAGAACTTGTTTCCGACTCAAACATTCTAAACACGTAACAAGCATATTTATCTCCAATTCACAAATAGGAAAATTGAATTTCATTAATGTCCACAGACCATAATACTCTGCTCTCTATTTTGGACATGATCCATCAAATCATGAATACTCCCTTCCCAAAAGAAAAGTGTAGTGTAATAAGAAAACCTAGCATCTGTGGTTAGCTTTCCTTAACCACCTGGGTGACACTGAACAAGTTATATCACTGCTTTAGGCCTTGCCTCTTCCCCCAGGAAAATAAGATGGTTCCAAAAAATTATGTGAGGTTTATTTCAGATCACAAACAACTCTAGGACTCAGGCAACGAGGGGGAAAAAAAAATACATTATTCTCATTACATGTGAAAAACAAAAAGAAAATCGTATCTTTGGTCACCACCATGGGAAAATACTCATCTTCAGAAGTTAAATAATAGCTACCTGCTATTTCTTCCATTGGGTCCACATTTCAAAGAGACTCTTTGGGTAAAAGGCAGGGATCTCCCTGACTCTGGGTGCGTGCTGCATGTTTCTAGATACTGATTTCTCCTTGATTTGAATTTCTGTTCAATGCATTATCACACCTGGTAACTGTGGGCAAGCAGCCCTTGCTCCTAAGCTTCCATGTCAGCCGCTAATCAGAAATGCAGTAGTAACACAATCATTAAATGAACCCAAAAAGCTGTGGCAAGATCTAGCTTAAAAAGTTCTATTTGAAACAGAGTTGTACATCAGGTAACTCCTTACAGATGTAGAATGCCAGGAGTTTATTTATTAATAAAGTCCAAGACAGAAAAGAAGGTCTTATCCCTCTGTCTTTAGAACTGGATGTGACGTATTATCAAGAAACGACATGGCCTAACTACAGACATTCCTCAGAGATACTGCAGGTACAGTTTCAGACCACTGCAATAAAGTGAGTAGCACAATAAAGTGAGTCACACAAATTTTTGGTTTCCCAGTGCATATAAAAGTTATGTTTACACGATACTGTAGTCTGTTAAGTATACAATAGCATTATGTCTAAAAAATGCACTTAGTTTAATTTAAAAATACTTTATTGCTAAAAAATGTTAACCATCATCTGAGCCTTCAGTGAGTCGTAATCTTGTTGCTGGTAGAGGGTCTTGCCTCAGTGTTGACTCATCAGGGTGATGGTTGCTGAACATCAAGGTGGCTGTGGCAGTTTCTCAGAATAAGACAATAATGAAGTTTGCTGCATCCAGTGACCCTTCCTTTCATGAACAATTTCTCTGTAGCATGCAATGCCATGTGACAGTATTTTACCTACAGAACTTTCAGTCATGCAGTTAATCCAACTGAAATCAGAAAAATCAGTATTTGGGGGAGGGGGTCTTAAAAAGAAAGATACATTCTTTTTCTAAGTCAAATTCACATTTGGAATTTACTGTGCAAATGCTGCTTATAAACTCAAACAGAAGCTTATTCACTGTTCATCGCAGTTGATTGCGTGAATGGCCTCAATTTTCATCCCTACTTGTATCCATGCCCTTTGTCTGTGACTTTGCAGCTCCTCTCACTAAAGGAGCAAATCTATTTCCTCATATCTTGAAACTGGTCTTGGACACATGACTTGCTTTGGCCAACAGAATGAAATGAAACTGACGGGTCTGCCAGTACTAAGCTTAGACCTGAAGAAGTCTTGCATGTTTCTGCTTATTTTCTACTTCTGCCATTGCCATGACAAGCACATGCCTGTGTTATCTGTGGGTCTCAAGAGAAGGGTGAGAGACATGTGGAGCAAAGCCAAGTCAGCCTAAATAAGCCCAACCTAGATTGGCCAGACCTCAAATACAAGAGGGAAGGAACCTAGCCGAGATCAACCAAACCCTGCAGATGCAGGAGAAAAAAAATGTCTATTGTTGTATGTCCATGAGATGCTGTACTTGTTTGTTATGCAACAATTTCATGGCAATAGCTAACTATTACATTGACCTTCCATAATCTTAACTGATACTGACGATGTTGACATTGTCACGACTTCTCAAGATATTTATGACTATCTGGCCTCTCCCTTCCTTTATGATCATGAGTTAATAGATTCGGAATCATCATAATTTTATTCTTTTTGATAAACAATCATTCTCATGTTCTTGAGCATCTTAGACAAGGAGTTCTCAAATTTTCGATGTGCTCAAAACCACCTAGAGGGCTTCTTAAAACAGATTGCTGGGCCCCATCTCCAGAGTTTCTGATTCAGTGGGCCTGTGGTCAACTCCCACAGGAGAACATGCATTTCTCACAAGTTCTAGGTGGTGCTGATGCTGCTAGTTCTGGGACCACACTGTGAGATCCACTCCCTTAGGTCATCAATGGTTAAGCACAAGATTGCGGTTCACAAACCCATCTGTGTTTTTCCAAGGCACGTTTTCCATCACCTTCTCCCTCCAACCAATAAATAAATGGGGCCAGAGCCAAGATTCCGTAGCTTTCCAGATGAGCTCCTTCTGGAAGAGGCGGCCTATGTAGCAAATAGCAAACAGGGTTCCCAAGCCACACAGCAGGGACCCAGCACACTCTCTGCCCCAAATGTACAATTATTCCAGAGATTTGGGAAGCTTCCTGGCTTGTGTCCAAGATGCGCAGATTTGGGAGGATAAAAGAGAGTTCACACTTCTTCTCAGTGTCCACCTCAAAGCATCTGTTCTTAAATTCCTCATCGTAGAATTCTGGGGTTTTACTGTCAGGGAAAAATCTATTTAAATGTGTGCAATCAATTTCCGTCTCAAATCTCCGTGGCAGGTATTCTCATTTTGTCCCACTTGCTGCGTATGCAGTGATCTCCCACTGGGAAAACAGAACAGCTTTCGCTCATGGTGCAACTCAATTCTGATTTCTTTTTTACAACGATCTTAAGTTAAATTTGAACTCAGACACTTTCACATGGCTCCTTAGCATCATCAAGAGTTGGCAGAAATCTGAGTCCTCTGAGTGATGTTTATTTGCAGTGCTGCCTCAGAAAATTAAACCAAATTAAAAAGCTGCCCCTTGAAACTCAAAGTTTTTAAAATGCAATAGGGAAATAGTAAGCAATTATAAAGAACTGGCCAGCCTGCTTTACCTTTCATATCCTTTTTTTTAAAAAAAAAAATAAAGCATGGTTTTCATCTGCTAACTGCTACATTATTCTAACTCAATGGCTATGCTTTGAAGAAGGGTAGGGTTGCCCTTGAGGTGTGTGAACACTTGCCCAGGGGGCTGGGGAATGTCTGGCACTTTTCTGCTCATAGCTTGGAGTAGTAGAAAAATTTCCAGTCTGTTTTATAGAAGTAGTTTGACCCTATTTTGAAAATCTTTTCATTTTGCAAAGAATTTTCATAAGAATCTAGTTGCTCAATAATTACAATCAACTACTATTTTGCCTATAAAGTTGTAGACTATTTGACATATTAAAACTAAAATGTTATTTCCATTCAACAGATATGTATCAAGCACCTATTACGTGTAGTGTAGCCACTGTGCCAGATGATAGAGATACAGAGACGAAAATATTCTCTTTGCTTTCAAAGAGCCTATAATACTTCTGATGAAACAGAATCCCAGAATGAATAATTATTCCTTTATTCAATTCAACACATATATATTGAATGCCTGCTATGTCTTAGGCATAATGTTTACTGTACAGTAGAGCACACAACGATAATAAAGATAGTCTTGATTCCTGCTCAAAGTTTAGTGTTGTGAGAAAGTCAGATAGCTACTGACCAAAAATGCGTGACAAATTTGTGACTTAGGACAACCTTATGGCAGTAGTATGGGGCCAGGAGATCCTGTTTTAATCTGTGAGGTCAGAGGAAGCTTTTGGAAGAAGTAACACTTAAGTTGAGATCAGAAAGTGCAAAAGAAGATACTGAGAAAGGAGGAAGGAGAAAGAAAAGAGAAGAGGAAACAGATCTGCAAAGGTCAGAGATAATTTGTCACCTATAAAAAACTGAAAAAAAATATCAGTATAATGAGGAAGCATAAAGGAGGGATTCATAAGAGATGACAGAGATACCCAGGCCTCATCTCAAAGCCCCACCATCACTCAGTCCTTAGATGTTTACTAAGCACCTCCTCTGTGCCTAGCCCCGCTGTCCAAGTTCAGGATCCATCAGTGAACAAAGCAGACAAAGAACCCTGCTCTCAAAGAGTTTACATTCTAGCAGGAGGGAAACAGACAATGAAGAAGAAATCTAACAAGTAAACTTTACAGCATAGGAAAAATTATGAATGCAATGAGAAAAAGAGGAGAGAAAGTCACACTAATATGAGAGACAGAGAATATGGGAATTCCCTACAGAAAAAAGAGGAAGGAGAAGAGGAGAAAGATTTCAGGCAAAGGTAAAACCAGTAGTGGCTGCAGAAGCTTCCTTATCTCCTCTTGAGAGGGTATTGCTGTCTCGTCACCACGTGAACCCAGATTGTAGCATCTCAGCAAGTTGGTCCTGCATAGGGAGCGGGTAAAGAGAGTTAGCCAGTGAAGATATATGGCCATATGTTTCATCCATTATCTGTTATATCCAGTTTCTTCAATCGTGAGTTGATTTTCTTTTATGCTTGGCAATAAAAGAAAGTGAAGTCATCTCTCTGTTAAGCCAGACTATTATCTTAATGGTACGTTACTTTACACAATGTTTTTATGTTTGAATTGTTTGCCATTACTTTTCTGATATAAAGATCTTTTGTTTCTTTTAAGTTTGTTTTTGTTTTTAAGACTCCCACTCATCAAACCCTGTATTTCTCACCAGAGGTATCTTGCAATTTCAGGTAATTGCCACCAGGTGGACAAAAGTTTCTGGACTTACTGTTAAACAACAAATAAAACAAATGAACATCTCAGCTTCTCTTGAGCATGAATAAATGGGAAATCTAGAGGGCATGCTTTCCCTCTCCATTTTGATTTTTCCATATACTTTGAACTCTATTTAAAAAGCAACTAAGCAAAGCATAAGCCTTACATGGATGCCTGGAGCATTAGGTTGCTACTTTACCTGGTCTTGGTTCTCCTCTAGATAGAAGCAGACAAAAGGGAGAAGGGTCTTTTTGTTTCAGGTCTCTATCTTTCCAGCGTATTCTCACAATGGTGCTTTAGACTCAAGGCAGCTCAATAGTCCTTTTAAGCAATTGCACTTACTCTACCAACCCTGCTTGTCCTGCAGCACTTAACCAAGAAACAGATATCTCATTTCTTCTGGATCCTCTTCTCCTTAGCTGTTCCCAGTTTCTCTATCTTTATCAGAAGCAGAAACGTCCCACAGTGCATCTAAATGTTATAAAAATTCCTGATTGTATTTTTCCAAACAGTAGCTTTCCTGCCTTCTGGCTTCTAATTCTGAATTTTTCTCTATTTGAGAAATGTTTCAGTTTCCCATTCCCCTTTCTGATCAATAGCTGGCCTCTACCTACAATTGATTCCTTCTTCAACTAGCTTTAAATCATAGTATCAGATAGTAGCTGCTTTTTGTTCAAAGGTTTAGTGTTACAAAAATAGTCACAACAATACTAAAATAAAACATGTAACTTGCTTTTTATTTATGCAAGAAATTAGATGGATTTTTTTCTGTAGGGCAGCGCTCCTTAATTTTTAAATATCCCATACTTCTGCATGAAAACATGGGAACATATTTACACTAGTCTTGGGATTTCAGGTAATGAGCCTAATTTCTCCAAAAATAACAGGCCCCCTCCCCTCCCCCTCTTCCCAGAAAAACTTCCTTAGTCTGAATTTGAAACTAAAGGCATATTGATTTCTGGGGAGGTGTAACCTTCTGTGTTTAAACCAGTAACGAGGACAGTGTTTTTACAGAAAGTTTCAAGTGCAAATGTTTTCTAGACATTCTGGATCCTTGCAACCTAAAATGTGGTCCTTGACCATTTGAATTATTTAAATATGGACACACTGCCAATATGCTGATATAAGAATATAAGAATCTGCATTTTAACAAGACTCCCTGGTGATCGATATAAACATTAAAGTTTGAGAAGAAATGTCAATAAGATGATGTTGGGTTCCAGGACTGTTCTTCCCAGGCAGAAAGTGGTATGAGACAGTGGTATGGCTGTTATTTTTCTTCTTTAACACAGCCACCGTTTCAGTCTTTCACTAAATTCACGCCCTTGACAATCAGCCCTCTCGCAGTAGAACCTTCTCAGTGCTTTGACCACATCCCTGTCCGCCATAAAACTCATTTCTAAGTCTTCAATTATCAATCCCCTCTCTCCTTCTGAATCCTCCATTTCTCTAGTGTTGAGAATGCCTGAACATAGGATAAGGTGAAACAAAAGAGGAAAGACTCATATTTTTTTAACATCCCTCTTGACTCCGAAGATTAGTGCTGCCCAATAGAACTTGCTGTGATGATGGAAATGTTTCATATCTTCACGGCTCAGTCTGAGAGCCACTAGCTCTATGTGACCATTGAGCAACTGAAATGTTACTAGTGTGACTGAGAAACTGAATATGTTTTAATTCACTGGCTATTTAAATTTAAATCTTAATTAAGAGTTTTAAATTTTTAAATTCATTTTCTCAATCACTATATCCACATTTCCAGTGCTTAAAAGCCACATGTGGCAAGTGGCTATATTACTGGACTATTTTTAATATAAATATTTTAATATAAATATTAAAAAAACATTTTATAATATAGTGGCTATATTACTGCAGGTCAAGATCATCTCTTGGGATTTTATGCCTTCCTACCTTTTGATTACTGCTTGGATGGTGACTGCATCATCATTTAATGTCCAATCACAATAGCTCAGTGACTAAAGTGTGTATATCAGGATATGACTGCTCTTTTTATAGTTACCATATCTCTCCTTCTCTTGTTTAGAAACCTCCTTAGAAACTAAAGGTCAAAAGGAGGGTTTTTAAAAAATTATCACAAAATTCTATAAAAATACCCCCAATAAAATGTCCACCTTGTAATAACCTCAATATAGTTGTAAACCTCTTTGAGAGCTTTCTTCTTTCAGAGATTCCAGAGAGTATAGAAAGGAACTAGCATCATCAGCATGCTTCACCATCAAACATCTGAATGTGTTAGAAGAAGAAATCAAATATTCTGATTGGCTAATAAGTCCGAGCCGGGACTAATGAACCATAATTCTCTGTTCCGAATTTATGAGGTTTCATTGTCATTTAATTAACAATATAAATATTAAAAAAACATTTTGTAATAAAATTTTATAATTGTTATAAGACACCCTAATACAAGATTTATGGGGTACTAATTCCCACCCAGTTTTGTTGAAACTAGACATGAATGAATACATTAAAATGCATACTATATCATGTCTTAGTGCATAAAAAATAAAGTGGCAAAAAAGTGTTCCAAAATTCAAAATCCTATCCCCTTAAAAAGAAAGCAAAGAAATTCAATGAAAATGTAATTTATTGAGTTTGAGTTTTTATTCATTTTTCCACTGGTAATTATATTTCCCACACAAGAGACAGTTATTGAAGAGGTTCAAAAAAATTAAACTGTTTTTTTTTTAACTGGTTTTTTTTTTTTTGACTCTAGATTTGTAAGCTTTCACTCCTCTGCAGAGAGGCCATGTTTTATCCTCGTAAATCACCTCATAATTTTAAAATGCAATAATAATAAAACATTAGCAGTCAGCAGAACACAAAGATCAGAATTTTCTGAACAGCAGCCCTGAATCATATTCAGTATCATAATCACTTATTTATAATTCATTATCTTTTATAATATCGACAAAGTACCTAGCACTGTGCAGTGTGCCTTGCATATTCCACTTCAGTGAATGTTTACAATCACCCATGAAGTTAGCAATTTCCCATTCACCTGTTTTACAGGTGATAAAATGATAAAATTGAGACTTGAGTTGAGTGGCCCGAAAAGCTCTCCTGGTAGAGACAGGACTCAAACCTAGGCAATCTAATTCGAAGATTTAGCTCTTTGACCACATCCTACCTGTAGGGTAGCCAGCGAAATTAACCCCATTAACACATAGGAACACTAGAGCAGACAGATAAGAACTAAACCTTCATCATCAGGGCTCAGACAGCAGTTGGTGAACTTGGAATAACAAGGCAACTCTTGAGTCCAGCAAGCCCCTCAGGACTGAGGAGAGGCTTGGAGTTAGGCTTAAAGGAAAGGCAGGAGAGACCCCTTCACAGGGCAAGCCAAAGGAGACCATGGACCAGAAAAGTGCTCCTGGGAACTTAGTGAGATTAAAAAAAAAAAATGTATATACCAACAGGATTTCATGACTGTGAGTGTTTAGGTATCCAAAGATTCTAGCTTGAGTTTAAGGATCTGGTTACACTGGGTAACAGTCAAAGATTTAGAGGGTATAGGAAGTCCTGGGAAAAGATGCATCCTGACAGTGAAACATCCTGGTGCAATCACAACCCTCATTATTAGAGAGGAGAAGGGAGTGGCCGTCTGAGTTATCCAGGATTCAAGCAGGAGCTCCAGGGCCAGGGCACAGGTGTGTAGCAAAGGAGCAGGTAGAGTGGACAGCAGCAGCACTGGGAGCCCTGGGCCCTGACGGCAGCCACTGCAGCACAGCTATTGGGTCTGGGCATCACTTGCAGCCAGGTATTCCAAGAGCAAGTCCAGCTTGCGGGGAACAGGTGGTCTCCTCATGGCCAGGTTTGCAGAACATGTAAGACACTCCTTGGGAGCCTCGAAATTGAAGGGAAGCTGGGCAGAGAAGTATATTTTGTGACTATCCTAGTGACCTGATTTTTCTCTCCACGCTGATGACCCGAAAGGAGAAGCACACAATGCCACCTATCAGTGGTCTCAAGTTTGAATGGGAAGGGGATACCAGCCCAAACACAAAAACTAAAAGTGATGAAATCCAGATGTGGGCTATGAGACTTCAGGAGGAGGGAGAATCCCAACACTGGCGCTTCTTAAGACCCAAATCCTCGTCCAGTTGCAATTGTGTGACTCTCTATTAGCCACTGTGCTTGGAGTAGCCGAAACCTGAATCATTCTGTGGAGCTTTCTTGATAAAGTTCAAACCACCATATTCTGACCCTAGCATAATCTGTCACTTGATACAGTCTATCTGAAGAAAACCTGAACATTATGGGTCATTTAACCCTCTACTTGTGCCTTAGTTTATTGTTTTTGTTTTGTTATCTGCATGGCCTATACCTGAAAAGCCACCTAGGTATGAAATAATAAACTGCCGGGTGAATGGACAGGGTCCTGGTAGTGAGTATTGTCTTCCGCAGTATAACGTGCCATTGTACCTTTAGTGAGGCAAATGCTAATGTCCTTAATGACAATCAAAGAAAATCCAGAACCAAGTAAAAATCCTCACAAAATTTACTGAACATTCTAAAAATCAGCACAAATAAAGCCCCACCAGTCTCTCTGCCATCTAACCCAAACTCTACATGTCCCCATCTACTTCTTGAGTATTACAATCTAATCTCATCTCATTCATCAGTGAATTGTCTTCAGATTATCTTTCTTTCCTGTAAATATAACCAAGGAAGACCGAGTTCTGTCATTAAAACTATACTGGTTAGTATTTTATACTGAGAAAAATGCATCAATGGCTAACTTTTTCCACTATAATTTATAGCAATCCCATTCTCTATAAATGATTCCTGGGCTTCAGGAGAGAGTGAGTGGTAGAGTTAGTTCAGATCACTGGGTTGTTTGGAAAGGAAATCAGTGCTCACCCATCCCTATGCATAGTGTGACAAGTGTCATAAAATACAGCTACAAACAGAACTTTAGACCTTCAAATATTTGAACCTTGTCGAGCAGAGAGACATAAAAAGAAAATATTGAAAACTAATTGAAGATACACAATATGGAGGTTCCTCAAAAAACTAAGAATTGATCTACCGTATGATCCAGTAATCCCTCTACTGGGTATTTACCCCCAAAGACTTGAAAACCCATATCCGAAAAGATATTTGTACACCGATATTCATAGCAGCATTATTCACAGTGGCCAGGACATGGAAGCAACCGAAGTGTCCTATGATAGATGAGCGACTAATGAAGCTGTGGGGTACATATATACAATGGAATATTACTCAGCCATAAGAAGAGATGAAATACTGCCATTTGTGACAACATGGATGGACCTCGAGATAATCACGCTAAGCGAAATAAGCCAGACAGAAAAAGTTGAAAACCACATGATATCATTTATATGTGA
>NW_011888783.1:13817777-13823763 GCF_000151845.1 Pteropus vampyrus | reverse complement strand
GATTTTATGCCTTCCTACCTTTTGATTACTGCTTGGATGGTGACTGCATCATCATTTAATGTCCAATCACAATAGCTCAGTGACTAAAGTGTGTATATCAGGATATGACTGCTCTTTTTATAGTTACCATATCTCTCCTTCTCTTGTTTAGAAACCTCCTTAGAAACTAAAGGTCAAAAGGAGGGTTTTTAAAAAATTATCACAAAATTCTATAAAAATACCCCCAATAAAATGTCCACCTTGTAATAACCTCAATATAGTTGTAAACCTCTTTGAGAGCTTTCTTCTTTCAGAGATTCCAGAGGTATAGAAAGGAGCTAGCATCATCAGCATGCTTCACCATCAAACATCTGAATGCGTTAGAAGAAGAAATCAAATATTCTGATTGGCTAATAAGTCCGAGCCGGGACTAATGAACCATAATTCTCTGTTCCGAATTTATGAGGTTTCATTGTCATTTAATTAACAATATAAATATTAAAAAAACATTTTGTAATAAAATTTTATAATTGTTATAAGACACCCTAATACAAGATTTATGGGGTACTAATTCCCACCCAGTTTTGTTGAAACTAGACATGAATGAATACATTAAAATGCATACTATATCATGTCTTAGTGCATAAAAAATAAAGTGGCAAAAAAGTGTTCCAAAATTCAAAATCCTATCCCCTTAAAAAGAAAGCAAAGAAATTCAATGAAAATGTAATTTATTGAGTTTGAGTTTTTATTCATTTTTCCACTGGTAATTATATTTCCCACACAAGAGACAGTTATTGAAGAGGTTCAAAAAAATTAAACTGTTTTTTTTTTAACTGGTTTTTTTTTTTTTGACTCTAGATTTGTAAGCTTTCACTCCTCTGCAGAGAGGCCATGTTTTATCCTCGTAAATCACCTCATAATTTTAAAATGCAATAATAATAAAACATTAGCAGTCAGCAGAACACAAAGATCAGAATTTTCTGAACAGCAGCCCTGAATCATATTCAGTATCATAATCACTTATTTATAATTCATTATCTTTTATAATATCGACAAAGTACCTAGCACTGTGCAGTGTGCCTTGCATATTCCACTTCAGTGAATGTTTACAATCACCCATGAAGTTAGCAATTTCCCATTCACCTGTTTTACAGGTGATAAAATGATAAAATTGAGACTTGAGTTGAGTGGCCCGAAAAGCTCTCCTGGTAGAGACAGGACTCAAACCTAGGCAATCTAATTCGAAGATTTAGCTCTTTGACCACATCCTACCTGTAGGGTAGCCAGCGAAATTAACCCCATTAACACATAGGAACACTAGAGCAGACAGATAAGAACTAAACCTTCATCATCAGGGCTCAGACAGCAGTTGGTGAACTTGGAATAACAAGGCAACTCTTGAGTCCAGCAAGCCCCTCAGGACTGAGGAGAGGCTTGGAGTTAGGCTTAAAGGAAAGGCAGGAGAGACCCCTTCACAGGGCAAGCCAAAGGAGACCATGGACCAGAAAAGTGCTCCTGGGAACTTAGTGAGATTAAAAAAAAAAAATGTATATACCAACAGGATTTCATGACTGTGAGTGTTTAGGTATCCAAAGATTCTAGCTTGAGTTTAAGGATCTGGTTACACTGGGTAACAGTCAAAGATTTAGAGGGTATAGGAAGTCCTGGGAAAAGATGCATCCTGACAGTGAAACATCCTGGTGCAATCACAACCCTCATTATTAGAGAGGAGAAGGGAGTGGCCGTCTGAGTTATCCAGGATTCAAGCAGGAGCTCCAGGGCCAGGGCACAGGTGTGTAGCAAAGGAGCAGGTAGAGTGGACAGCAGCAGCACTGGGAGCCCTGGGCCCTGACGGCAGCCACTGCAGCACAGCTATTGGGTCTGGGCATCACTTGCAGCCAGGTATTCCAAGAGCAAGTCCAGCTTGCGGGGAACAGGTGGTCTCCTCATGGCCAGGTTTGCAGAACATGTAAGACACTCCTTGGGAGCCTCGAAATTGAAGGGAAGCTGGGCAGAGAAGTATATTTTGTGACTATCCTAGTGACCTGATTTTTCTCTCCACGCTGATGACCCGAAAGGAGAAGCACACAATGCCACCTATCAGTGGTCTCAAGTTTGAATGGGAAGGGGATACCAGCCCAAACACAAAAACTAAAAGTGATGAAATCCAGATGTGGGCTATGAGACTTCAGGAGGAGGGAGAATCCCAACACTGGCGCTTCTTAAGACCCAAATCCTCGTCCAGTTGCAATTGTGTGACTCTCTATTAGCCACTGTGCTTGGAGTAGCCGAAACCTGAATCATTCTGTGGAGCTTTCTTGATAAAGTTCAAACCACCATATTCTGACCCTAGCATAATCTGTCACTTGATACAGTCTATCTGAAGAAAACCTGAACATTATGGGTCATTTAACCCTCTACTTGTGCCTTAGTTTATTGTTTTTGTTTTGTTATCTGCATGGCCTATACCTGAAAAGCCACCTAGGTATGAAATAATAAACTGCCGGGTGAATGGACAGGGTCCTGGTAGTGAGTATTGTCTTCCGCAGTATAACGTGCCATTGTACCTTTAGTGAGGCAAATGCTAATGTCCTTAATGACAATCAAAGAAAATCCAGAACCAAGTAAAAATCCTCACAAAATTTACTGAACATTCTAAAAATCAGCACAAATAAAGCCCCACCAGTCTCTCTGCCATCTAACCCAAACTCTACATGTCCCCATCTACTTCTTGAGTATTACAATCCAATCTCATCTCATTCATCAGTGAATTGTCTTCAGATTATCTTTCTTTCCTGTAAATATAACCAAGGAAGACCGAGTTCTGTCATTAAAACTATACTGGTTAGTATTTTATACTGAGAAAAATGCATCAATGGCTAACTTTTTCCACTATAATTTATAGCAATCCCATTCTCTATAAATGATTCCTGGGCTTCAGGAGAGAGTGAGTGGTAGAGTTAGTTCAGATCACTGGGTTGTTTGGAAAGGAAATCAGTGCTCACCCATCCCTATGCATAGTGTGACAAGTGTCATAAAATACAGCTACAAACAGAACTTTAGACCTTCAAATATTTGAACCTTGTCGAGCAGAGAGACATAAAAAGAAAACATTGAAAACTAATTGAAGATACACAATATGGAGGTTCCTCAAAAAACTAAGAATTGATCTACCGTATGATCCAGTAATCCCTCTACTGGGTATTTACCCCCAAAGACTTGAAAACCCATATCCGAAAAGATATTTGTACACCGATATTCATAGCAGCATTATTCACAGTGGCCAGGACATGGAAGCAACCGAAGTGTCCTATGATAGATGAGCGACTAATGAAGCTGTGGGGTACATATATACAATGGAATATTACTCAGCCATAAGAAGAGATGAAATACTGCCATTTGTGACAACATGGATGGACCTCGAGATAATCACGCTAAGCGAAATAAGCCAGACAGAAAAAGTTGAAAACCACATGATATCATTTATATGTGATATCTAAAAGCAACAAATGAATAGGATAAACAGAGACTCATGGACATGGACTATAGACTAGTGGTTACCAGAGGATGGAAGGGATGAGGGAGGGGAGAGGTAGCTGGGTAAAAGGGGTTAAATATGTGGTGACAGAAAGAAATCTAACTATGGGTGGTGAACACACAATGCAGTATATATATATGTATATATATATATATATATATGCCTTACTGCTAAATTATACACTTGAAATATACTGGATTTCATTAACCAATGTCACCATAATAAAAAAATTTTTAATAAAATAAAATAAATTGAAGATACAGTAGTTCCCTTTGTCCACGGGGCATATGTTCCAAAACTTCCAATGGATATCTGAAATGGTGGACAGTATTGAAGAGTATATGATCAATAAGAAGACCAGTTTTTCCAAACACAGAAGAAAAAAGAGAGCCAGGCAAGGGGAAGGAGAGAGTAGGGGAGTGAGCAAGATAGTTAGACTCCAGTGGGTGTCCCTGAGAAGAGGCCTAATCTCTGCCCCTGACACTCCTAGGCTGATTCCAGGGGTGGGAGATCAAGCAACCGTGTCTGGGATTAATCTGAGATGACAAAGGCAGAGAAGACCAGCGCCTCATACCATGTGGGCCCAGGAGAGCAGCTAGGTCTAAAGTTGTGCCGTACACCAGTGTTAGGCTGGTGTCGTTGAGTAGAAGTAGCTGCCCAGGTTGTCTAGGAGAAAAGTCTTGAGGCAGCCTCACCAAGCAATAAAATGCAGACAAGAAACCTACGACCTGCTAGGGCTGCCTAACGGGATAGGAAGGACACAATAGTGAGTGGAGCGGGCGACCACACAGGACCAAGGACAGCGCAGGAGCTATCTGTAGGGAGAGATGACTTCTAGCAGCCAGTGCCCTGGCCTCCCGTTGCCTTAAGTCTATGTAAGTACTAAAACTTCAGATAAAGAGGCAAGAAAGAAGAAGCCTTCAGTTAACTGAGAACCATCCTGATTTGACACAGTTCATTCTAAATGGACAAAGAACACATTTTCTCCACCAGACAAAATGAAGTCTTGAGACGGAAATTAAGTCTATTGCATAGAAATAAAGTTTTATTCTTATACACTCTAGTTTGTGAAAATAGCCAGCTTCCAAAGCAGACAAATCAGATTTTGGTTCTTTCTATTATTTAGAAAGAAACCTTAAAAAAAGCTTTCTTTGCTGAATCCCATAGGATGCCTGGTACACAGCAGATGCTCATGAGCGAGGGTGAATGTTCCTCTAAGAATTATCTCCCAGCTGCACTTAAAGTTTTATTTAATTCAAATAAGTATTTATGCATGTGATATCTAAGCTCAATGCTGTCATGTATTTGAAATACACCAATATGCAAAAAAGTGGGGAGTGTCTCAGAGTAATTAATAAGATATAAGTGAAAAGGAAATTAAGGAAGATACACTGTTAAATTGAAATTTCTCTCCCAAATAAGGAAGGGAAGTTTATTGGAGAAAATGATCCTGAGGCTGGGATTTGATAGATTGTTAGTAATACCCAAATATCACTTTAACCAATAAATTTTAGAATTCCCCATGGGAGAAAAAGTTTTTACAAGATTTTCGACAGTTTGTAAAAAATACAGTGATTTCAGCCTTTCTATCTGAAGAGAGTACAAACAAGTAGTGATATGGTCAAGAGAGTAAAATGAACCATCTACAAACTTGAAAACAATGTTGTTAGACATGATGGATCTGAACTGAAACCCGGGGTTTCTCTAATCTCTTGCTATATTCTAATATCTACTGTAATTCTAATTATCAAGGTTTTTGCAAGGTTTTATACATTTTTTGTTTTGTTTTGTTAGCACCAGTGAGGAGGGGGGAGGCCTGACTGCTTGATTGGAAGCCCAGGCAACTATCTGATATGGCTCAGCTGACCAGCAGATCCCAGCCAGCTAGCTAACCATAGTGAAACGTTTTGCCTACACAAGACAATTCATCATTCGAGCCTGCATTACTGGCAGGTAAAAAAAAAAGTCCATTAAACTAAAATGCACTGTAAATAGGCGACTTGTTAACTTGGTCACAATTAATTATACAGTTAATTTCTATAACTAGTCAGGCTCTAGCATTTGTTTCGGCAATGTTCTTTGAGGCATTTTTTTTTTCTTTTTATTTGGACATGGGGAAGAACTGACAGTGGGGTGAGATTTATTGGGGTATAAATGTGGTTACCTAAATAAAAGATTAATGTTGTAAAGTCTATCAATAAAAATTTAGTGATTAAAAACAGAAGTGTCAGATTTGTTTCAAGTCTCCTGGCTCCTACTGAATTGGAGTCGATTTTTTAATGTTCTTTTAAATGGAATTTTTCGTGAATGAATTTAACGGGATTTTGAGATTTGTTTTGGTCTGATCTCATACATGATGACTTTTTTAAATACAGGGAAAAGATTAAACTAAAAATAAAAGAAAGAAGGAGAGAGAAGGGAAGCAAAAAGCCTCTGATACTTTATAGTTTCCCCCAAATTCCTGCT
>NW_011888783.1:13798329-13817727 GCF_000151845.1 Pteropus vampyrus | reverse complement strand
ATCTCCCAGCTGCACTTAAAGTTTTATTTAATTCAAATAAGTATTTATGCATGTGATATCTAAGCTCAATGCTGTCATGTATTTGAAATACACCAATATGCAAAAAAGTGGGGAGTGTCTCAGAGTAATTAATAAGATATAAGTGAAAAGGAAATTAAGGAAGATACACTGTTAAATTGAAATTTCTCTCCCAAATAAGGAAGGGAAGTTTATTGGAGAAAATGATCCTGAGGCTGGGATTTGATAGATTGTTAGTAATACCCAAATATCACTTTAACCAATAAATTTTAGAATTCCCCATGGGAGAAAAAGTTTTTACAAGATTTTTGACAGTTTGTAAAAAATACAGTGATTTCAGCCTTTCTATCTGAAGAGAGTACAAACAAGTAGTGATATGGTCAAGAGAGTAAAATGAACCATCTACAAACTTGAAAACAATGTTGTTAGACATGATGGATCTGAACTGAAACCCGGGGTTTCTCTAATCTCTTGCTATATTCTAATATCTACTGTAATTCTAATTATCAAGGTTTTTGCAAGGTTTTATACATTTTTTGTTTTGTTTTGTTAGCACCAGTGAGGAGGGGGGAGGCCTGACTGCTTGATTGGAAGCCCAGGCAACTATCTGATATGGCTCAGCTGACCAGCAGATCCCAGCCAGCTAGCTAACCATAGTGAAACGTTTTGCCTACACAAGACAATTCATCATTCGAGCCTGCATTACTGGCAGGTAAAAAAAAAAGTCCATTAAACTAAAATGCACTGTAAATAGGCGACTTGTTAACTTGGTCACAATTAATTATACAGTTAATTTCTATAACTAGTCAGGCTCTAGCATTTGTTTCGGCAATGTTCTTTGAGGCATTTTTTTTTTCTTTTTATTTGGACATGGGGAAGAACTGACAGTGGGGTGAGATTTATTGGGGTATAAATGTGGTTACCTAAATAAAAGATTAATGTTGTAAAGTCTATCAATAAAAATTTAGTGATTAAAAACAGAAGTGTCAGATTTGTTTCAAGTCTCCTGGCTCCTACTGAATTGGAGTCGATTTTTGAATGTTCTTTTAAATGGAATTTTTCGTGAATGAATTTAACGGGATTTTGAGATTTGTTTTGGTCTGATCTCATACATGATGACTTTTTTAAATACAGGAAAAA
This sequence comes from Pteropus vampyrus, assembly GCF_000151845.1. NCBI lineage: Eukaryota > Metazoa > Chordata > Mammalia > Chiroptera > Pteropodidae > Pteropus > Pteropus vampyrus. Next base: position 13,816,569 of record NW_011888783.1, on the reverse strand, counting down.
GATTAAACTAAAAATAAAAGAAAGAAGGAGAGAGAAGGGAAGCAAAAAGCCTCTGATACTTTATAGTTTCCCCCAAATTCCTGCTCTCATGTTATCAATCTTTCCAATGACACTGATGTTTATAGAGCACATTTGACATGCTAAAGCCCAGGGTTCTCCTGCTCCTGTAGAACTAAACAGTTTACTATGACACTAACAAAAAAAAACCTGTATGCAGTGTTGCATAATCAAAATTACAATAGGTAATAGAGCATACCAGGAATAAGTTAATGCTCTATACTCAATGAATCATAATTAAAGTAATAATATAGAGGTCAGGCCTTATAAACTGCCTTAAACTGAGATTGCATATGAAGCCCAGGTTGTCATGCCCTCTCTCCTCTGGTTTCTTAACCTGTTAAAATATGTCACATTCTTCCCCAGAATCTGTAAGAAATTCATCATCATCGATAAACTTTGGTATTATTACTGAGGCTTACCTGGTCTAAATTATTCCAAAATTTTAAGTCAAACCAGCCTTATCCCATGCTCTATATTCTGGAGTTTACTCTATTTATAAAGCCCCTAATCAAAATTTTCAAGCGATACAAACCCAAGTATACATTATTCATGTCATCCTCTGTGCGGGAGATAGACTAAATTATACACATTAAATATAGGTGTATATTTATATAATTACTTATATTTATACTCTTAGGAAAAAATAGCTTCCTTTAGTGGACAGGAAGGTCCAATCTGGCTTTATCCTTACAAGTTCTCCAACATATGACCAAACGTTGACTATCTCAGAAAAGTCACCCATAATTTATAGTCTTTGAGGATGGGCTAAAACACTTTTTTTTCTTGTCCCTCTCTTTCAAAAGTTCTTCATATGTATTATTATTATTATTAAAGTATTATTGAGTACCTACAATATACCAGATACTGTTTTAGTGCTTGGAGTGCATAAGAGAATAAAAGAAAGATTGCTGGCTTCATGGGGCTTACATTCTAATAGAGGAGATAAACAGTAAACAATAACCAATAAATAAGTAAAGAACTGGGAGAATTTTTTATAAAAGTTCAACCTATATCTATTTCTTCAACCCTCCCAATGATTCTATGAGTCAATTAATTCCCTCTCCTAAATTCTTTAAAATTGGCTAGAGTACATTCTGTTCCAAGCAACTAAACCTCAAGCAATATGATTAGCCAGCCTGCTTTGTCGGCACACCACTAAAACTGTAATAAAGTATTAATCAGTCAGCATCCCTAGTAACGAACTGCCTTGTTTAAGAGGGGAAAAAAATTGTTGAAAGATACTGGGCCGAATTGCCTTGGAGGGCTAGAGACCCAGGTTTTGAAAACAGGAGCGGAGAGAGGCCAGACAGCGAAAACACAGTCCAAGGTCAGCCATGAAACAGGGTCTCTCACACTGTTGACCCAAGCCACAGAAAATGTCCACAGCTGGACGGGGAATTCACGCCACTGGTCCTTTCCATTAGTAGTTCCACAGGCAGCACCCCCAGTGGACGCATATAATTGACCAACCCTAGGTGCCTGCCCCCAGTTGCTGACAAAATTGAAAAAGTTATCCAGTATTTTCCGGCTTCTCTAAATGGGAGATGCTGTGCCAAATGTCATGAGCTGGCAAATCCCCACACTTAGAAAAAGGACTCAAAAGCTAGGCAACTCCTCCAAAATGACAAATATTTTTAACAAAGGACTTTCTGTAAATTTCCTCCTTAAATGCGCTTCTCTTTCTACAAGGTAATATCTGTTCCTACTCTCAATCCCTCACACATCAACAGTAAAGCACATGGTCAGTCTTCTAGAAATTCAGACATGAAACTAAATGTACAACAGAAAACGTATCCCTGAATACACACAGGGCTCAGCATGTGGCCATATAGCCAGGCTGTGAAACTCTTCTCCTCCTGGCCATGAAGCAGGTGAAGATGTAATCTTATCTGGCTGGTCCCCACACTGGTACGGGTCACCTTGATATGGAATACCTGGGCTTCCTCCATCAAGAGCACATTTGAACCATCAGAAAGCAAGTGTGAAAGATAAGGTCAAAGGTAAAGAGGGAACTTGTACCTCAGAGTTTCTCCAATTTATCATCCTATACTGAATATTGTAGTCAGCTAAGCCAAATTGCTGTAACATGAGAAGCTTCAGAGCTCTATTCTTGCCAACCAGCGCCCCCCACCACCCTCATCAATAAACTGAGCTAGGTCCTCCTCCTCTGTGCCTCCTCCCCGCAAAGCACACTGATTTTGCCTTTATCGTATTGCTCACCCCTGTTGTAAGTATCTGTTCTGCGCAATTGTCAGTAACCCTTCTGGACTGAAAAAGAGAGTTTGTATCTCTAGGACAAATACAGTACTTGGCACCTACAGAAAATAAGTAAATATTTGTTAAACAAACAAATGCAATAAAACTTCAGTGTCATGACTCCAAAAGGCAGAAACTAAAAATAATAGTTGCTCTGTATTACTTCTTAACAACCTCAGAACTTTAGTCAAAATAAAGTCTTTATTATTTTTCAAGAGATGACCTGCAAACCATGATGCACCCATAACCTTCAGAAAAGAGTCTTTAAAAACATCAAAGCTTTAGAGGATTAGATTGAAAGGTAGCTCTAACTGAGGTCCTCTCCACCCTGGCACCATGCTCCTTAGCTCTTTGCCAAGTTCATGTTCCCAAGTCCCAGTCTCAGTATACTCTACCCCCCACCATCATCATGCAAACCCTCTGCTTACCATCATCTTACTTTCTACATTCCTCTGCAAGCGAACGAGCTATACCTCAGGACCAAAAATGTCACACATCCCTAGGATGGAAACCAATTACTATTAACAATTTTCCTCATCCCACCCTATGCCTAGGATTTTTCTAGTTGGGACTTCCAATAAAATACCAAGTCTCCCAACACTTCTAACCACCTGGAATGGAGGCGATGGTTGCCACCTTGCATCGAGTAGCCTTTGTTGCATAGCACATAACCCAAAACTCGGTGGCTTCAAATAACAGCACTTTATTATTGCTCATGAGTCTTTGGTTGGCTGGGTGCTGCTGCTGATCTGGGTCAGGAATGGCTGCTCCTGACTGGACTTGCTCATGCATCTGTGGCCAGTTGGCTGGTCATCTGAGAGCCAGATGGTCTAGGATGACCTCACTCGTGTGTCCAGAAGATCATCTGCACTTGTCTGAAGTGATGAGAGCAACCAAGTCATATGTATCTCATCATCCAGCAGGCGGTAGTAGTGGCCCCTTGTGCAACAAAAGAGGGCAAGCATCAACGTGCAAGCATTTTTCATGTTTCTGACTGTCTCACATCTGCTATTATATCACTAGCTAAAGCAAGTCACATGATCAAGCTCAGAGTCAGTGTAAGAGGGGACTGCCCAGGGACATGGGTACAAGGAAGCCATAAACAAATTGGAGGTTATTACTACAACAGTCTACCACATATCCTTGACCCAAGGTGACTTCACTCTTCAACCTCTTTAAAACATTTATTGAAGTTTAATTTGGAGGTTGGAAGATATATCATCGTTTATGGTTTCTTCTGTGTGTACCTCCGATGATCGACTGTATGCTAAAACAAGACCTAAACATTTCATGCAGCAGCCAGGCAAGTGAGCTTCTGAGATCAACTGTTTATTTGCATATTCATTCACATGAGCCGAAATCCATAAACGCACAGATTTTGGGAGTCCCATTCCCAGCTGTAACCCCAGAGCCTAGAACATGGCCTAATATACAGTAGGAGGTAATTCATTCAGCAATTTATTTTTCTTGAGTTCCTACTCTGTGCACTGTGCTAGGGCTGGAGATACAGAGGTAAATGATCTAGTCCTCATCCTAGTTAAGAAACAATGGAGGACCAAATAAAGATAGAGGCAAAGTAGGTGAAGCGAAGGTGTCAGAATTGAGAAATGGAGGGAGAATCAACAGGTCTTAGTGATTGATTACATGTGGAAGGAGAATGTGAGGGAGGAATCAAGGATGACTATCAGGCAACTGGGTGGATGGTAGCGCAAAGAAGGTACGATGTTCTCCCATATCGCAAGCCCAATTCTAAATAACAGTACGTAGATTCATAGTAGCTACTCTATTGTTTTGAGAATAATTATAGCTAGAGAAATACCTAGCCAGTACACATGCAGGACTTTCCTTAGCCCTACGCATTCTAAAGAATTCTTTAAACTCGCAAGTCTTCATATTTTTGCAATCGCCTTTTCGATGTGTGCACTACACCATCTTAAACATGTAATCAAATCTAAATTTAGTAAAACTATTTTTCTATAGAGTAATATATTTTTATTGTCCTTGTCTACTGCTAGAAGCCAACAATCTCTTCTTTATTGCTATTATTTTACAATCATAAAAGCTCTGTGGTTGGGTTATGATTGCTTCAAATGAAGAAACTTAGTCCAGGTAATTTCTCATGACAGAAGTCCATGAGGAAGGTTAAGTCTGAAATCAAGCATATCAGACAAGGCATCCAAGTTGAGACATTTGATTTATAGCCTTGCCTTTCTAATGATTAAATATTCAGCTGCCCCATTGAAACCATACATACAGTAATACTATAATGTTCAAAGCAGGTTAACTGTATACTAACTTTCCACCTTTATCCCCTAGAGAAAAACATCAGCCTGCACACAACTCATAATGACAAAGGACTGGATACTATGATCCAAGAAAGAGTAGAAGCAACTAATGAGGACCTGAGCATCAAATTACTCTCCCTAAGCACCAGGTTCTAGCAAAGTTTTTCTTTGTGGTAAAGGAACTCAAGAACAGCTGTCAAAAATATGGCACTGCTAACCCTTTAACAAATTAAAAAGCACCATCTGCAGGCACTGAAGTCTGGATCAGCAGATGTGCACCAGTACAAAGCCCAGGGAAGAGAAAATGGCTTGGCAGTACTGAGGTTAACGGGTCTGAAAGCAGACAGCATATGTTTCTCCAATAAAGGGAGCACTCCGCTACAGAAGCCAACAATTTGTAATGTTTATAAATTGTTATTGAACCTCTAATGTACCTCTAAATACCTGCATTCATGTTTTTAAAGTTTCTTTAAGAACAGTAAATAGATCAATTACAGAGGACTACAAGTTCAGCATCTTTCCATGTACCATTAGTCGTTCAGTTTAGCTGAAGGAGGTCCCTACACTATCTTTAATCTGTTTCTTTTTCCGCCATCCAGTAACGCCTCTCATTAAAACTAACTCTTTTGAAATATGCAACACTGGCTAGCTTGTCCCACTTGCTAATGGTTCTGAATTGATTCTTAATTAGTTGCAGTTTTGGAAAGAATCCAATTAAAATAGTAGGGGATTCCAATAGCAGAAAAGAACCAGCTAATATGTGTTATGCTCTGAGCTGCTGATCTTTGCATTAAACTTGCTCAGGAAAAAGGCAGCTAGCTATACAAAATATGGCAGGATTCAAATCATACTAAACATGTTCAGGTTTTAAACAGAAACCTTCACATGGTAATTTATCCTCTAGCCATAAAACATGATCAAAGAAAGGCAGCCAAATGCTGTTAGAAAAATTACATTCCTTCATTTCACTTTCTCTCTCTTCTTCCTAAAAGGACAAGTTACTAATTCAGGAGAAGACTGCAGAATCTTTTAATAAATTATACTGTGTTTTTTATTTGCCGCGTATTTTCTAATCCCCTACTTAAATTCCAAAAGACGAGAGGAAGCTCAGTGTGGAGAGAATTAGAAAAAAAAGATAGCGTGAAGTGTCTAGCTAAATAGGATATTTTCCTATGTTCTTTCCAAAAGCAAAGAGTTGCTACCAGCAAAATTCCCAGTGTTGTTTATGAGGGCAGCTGGAGGTCATTTGACAGGTATGGCTTTTATGGTTCAGATTTAATTATAGAAAAGCAAGGGCTCAGAAAAGCAAGGTCTCAGGAAGCCCAAGCAAGAGAAGGACTCCCGCCACGGCTGGTAGGTGATGGTCACATGACCAGCTTTTGTATTCAGCAGTAATAATTCACTGCCCGCTGCAGGGATGGAGCCCCGCTAGCCTATCCCCTGAGGAGCTTCCACCAGGCCTGGATTCACAGAGGCTTTGATCTGCAGATTAACATGATCAGGAAGGAACATAGGCTTTGTCTTTTGCAAACATCTTCAGTCCCTAAATTTGTATCCAATGCAAGATTGAGCCCATCTTTATTTGAGTAATGAACTGCAGTAATTAATGCACACATTGATTTTTTTTTAAGTCTCCATAAAGGCTATTTCCATTTTTAACTCATAGAAAATACATACCATTCCCTTACTAAGAGACTGCTCTATATTTCAAAATACATACCGAAGAAGAGGCATGATCAAGCAAACAACACAAAGATGAAACAGGTGATATCAAAGATTGGGGCAGTGACTGAAGCCAAGTCACTTTTTAAAAATCAGTAAGAAGAGGCTTTTCCTGTGGAATTTCAATATATGCTCTGAACCTGTTCAAATATTTCAGAAAGCTCTTTAAAGAAGTAGTTTTCTGAAGTATTCAATATTCACATGGACAAATTTTTCCTTTCCTTTGAACTAAGCTTTTGCAAACTATTAATAAAGGAACATCCTGTGCAAAAAAAAAAAAAAAAAAAAGGAGAAAGAAGAAAGTTAAATCTGAATCAGATGAAATTACTGTGGAATTTTATTTTGTTTGAAGAAGAAGTTATATCATTTCTCCCAATGTCTCTGACGAAATAGCATTTAAAACGGAGAGAGCTAGAGAGAGAGATGAGCCCCTTATCTCAGCTGCACTTTAATGAAGTATCCTCAGGGCTTGAAATGATGGGATTTTTCTTACTTGAGAAATAATTCTTTTCTTGCACCAGGGTTCTCAGTAAATGCCAATAGAGAGAGAGAGAGGGAGATCTGTGGGTAATACAATCTGATATTTATCTGAAAGTCATAGGTAAGGAATAGTGGAAAATTTCCCATGGCAGGCATTCAGCAATAGCCTGGCACAGCCCAGAAGGAAGGCGAGTTTGGAGACACGTGCAAACTAAAGAAATACCTGATTAACCTTTCACTGACTCTGAGCCACGTGGTGCGCAGTGAGCCTTCTTAGAGTGATGGCTTTAGAAGAAGATGTTAAATTTAACCTCTGGCGCAATGATAAATTGACAATAAAAAATTCAATGGCTTGGTAATTACCAATCACTTTGGACATCGGCAACATTTTTCAGTTCTGTCAGTGCGCATTGGCACAAAAGCTTCAGCTGAAATTCTCTCGATCTTCCTTTTTTTAACTTTGTTTTCATGATGCAGATTAAATCTGCCACCCTATTACTGATTCATTTTCCTAATTTTTCATGTCGGCACCATGCCCCAGCTGCACCAGACTGATAATTGTGGAGCCCAGCCCTGATGATTAACATCAGAAGAATTAATTATGCCTGCCATTAAAATTCCAGGTTGCACATGGTGATCAAGAAAAATTAAGTTTCTCTAGGCCTCTAAATCATTTCACCTTTGCAGGAAAGGATAGTGCCCGGACAGCTAGGCTGCAGCCTGTGTTCGTGCTAAGGTCGAAACCACCTGCCCTTTGTGTAATTCAACAAATGCCTTCCCAGTTATTTTTTCCAGGATTTGGACGAAAGGATTTAATGCTTATAAAATAGAAGAAACCTGAAAGATATTCTCTATCCTTTGCTTTGAGAGAGGGGAAAAATACTTTTTCAGAGGCCCAGCTGCTGTTTCTGAAATATCTGTTATACTAATTCGTAGATGAATGCATCCTGTGGAAAAAAGAAATTTGCAGCCCTTGGAAATAGTTGATGAAATGAGGGTGGAAAGGGGTCTAGCTTTACAATCGTTATAAATGGGAAGAAAGAAAATGCATTCAAGTCGGTTAAGACAGGGACATTTCTTGGAAATAAATTGATAACAGAATAAAAACAGATTTCTCAGCTCTTTAGGCTAAATAATAATGAGTAAAGGAAGCCTGTTGACTGACGCATTTCCAAAATGATTGTTGCATGAGAAACTAAAAATGTATGCAGTCTAGCCTAAGGTACAAAATTTACTAGAGCTATAAAGAGTAAGATGATATGCATTTATCATGTTCTTTTTCTACTCTACGTTCCATTTTTAAATTACCATAATAATGTATATTATAGGCATGGCTTTGGAAGACTACAAAGGGAGTCACATTTTGATGAACGGATGTAAATATCTTATACCAAATGGTAAATCTCTTGTTCACCTCTATGCAGAGTATGCATAAGCTGTGCATCATATGTTTCATTTGTTATATTTAAAAAGTGACATCACACGACAACTATTTCAATGCAGATATTCTTGTTAGTTTTTGTTGACAGTAAATTTACCGAGTCAAGTTAACTATCCAGCCATCCCAGGTGAGGTGAAGGGAGGGGGAATACGGAACAGTGAAAAATTAATTCTACCATTCTAAAAACTGTATTAGAAAATTCTAGAAGCGTGTATATTTTGAAGTTGGCTCATTTTCACAGGAAATCGGAAACTTAGTGACATGGTAAAATCCCCAACTTAATGATTTAGTAGCTTGAACTAGATTATTTCTTCTATTTCTTGAAGTAACTGCCTTCTGTACTAATTACCCAGGATCATTTAATAACAGTTTCGCAAATGAAAAGTTATGCATGCAGGGCTGACTGCAAATTTATTCATCTTGTAAGCATTTTTCAAAGATGATGTAACAAAAACTAGAAAAGTCTACTGAAATACCAAATTTTGAAAAGCCATAAATCTATTTAGAGGACCTAAAGGACAGATGAGATAAAAGCAGCAGGCTACTTAAATTCCTCAAACTATTTTTCACAGAGCACAAAACTGACTTTTGAGTATTGGTTTTCTTGATAATATACAAATCCCTCGGTACATCTAAAAACAGAAAGAAAAGCTGTCTTCCAAACGTTCGTATCTACTTTAAAAAAAATAGAATTTAAAATACAGAGCAAACAATAGAATATAGTCTGCCTTTTCAATAGCAAGCAAATTAAAGTTACAAAAAGTGAGAAGTGACAGAGAATATGAAGCAGCAGGGGAAAAAAGAAGGAATAGGGGAAGAAGGGAGGAGAGGAATCTGCAAAAATATGTATAAATCTCACAAACACTAAGACGGTTTGATGTAAAAATATATAACACTACAACTTTCTTATGATCAAGGAAAATAACTCAGGACAATAAAAAAGTAACATAAGAATCGAATAGCAGTGAAATGCCTAATACTAATATGACTACAGGAGAAATTCAAGATGGTGGCTCAGGGGAACTGTCTGGATTTTTCTTATATGAACTAAGGGACAGTAGATGTGAAGACGAGGATCACTCTCACGTGCAAGAAACAATTAGAAAATAGACAAGGGGATTCCTGTAACTATATTGAATGATAAGAGTGGGATAAAAAAGATGCAAAGATTTCCCGCCTGCATTTATTTTCCCTTTCAAATAGACTAATTTTTTAGGAAATCCTTAATAAATAGATTCTTACATTATTCCTTTTTATCTGTGGCAATAAATAGATTCTTACATTATTCCTTTTTATCTGTGGCAAAGCATAAGAAATTTGGTTGTTGTAAATAATTAAATTTGTTTTTAATATATCATCTCTCATATTCTATTGGTCTTTATTATTACCATTGATACTGTTACCATTTAAAATGCAAGGATATAGTATAAGAGTGTGTGCGTGTGTGTCTGTTTCCATGCGTGAAAATATTTTCACAACGTTCCCATAGGCTTGGGGGAGGGGGACAGATATCAATTGAGGAGACTACCACATCGCCAACAACAGCCTATGAAGATCAAGCATGCATGTGTAGGGTCATCCAGTCTAAGTAAATAGAACTTACCTCAAAATGATTCTGGCACAGGATTTAATGAAATACGTAATCATAATAATGTGATTCTCTAATTAGGAAAGAATAGTGAACAGTTCACATAAATTAATACAATTTGTATTACTAGCAACCAGTCAAATAAAATATTTAGTTTTTTCCTAGTTTGCTGCTTCTCCAGTACTAACTGTGGTAACCAACACCAGGGAGTAAAAATTGTACGGAGCAAAGAAGGTCCTCTACATTTCTGGTGGTAATACACTATCTCCTGATCGAAAGCAAATAAAACACTCGTGTCACAGAGCATCTTGCCAAAATTGTTTAACCTAAATCTAATCAAGCTAGAGATCTAACACCCAGCATGCAGAAAGTACAGAGGATAGAGGGAAAAGTTAAATGAAACCACAAGGAAACAAATTTGGAAAGTAGAATGCCCTACAGAAAAACTAGTCAAGTCTTTAACATGTCAATTTCATGGAGTCTAAGCAAGCTGAGAGGGACACTTTTGATCAAGATACATTGTAAATACATACCTTGTGACGTATTCTGGTTTGAACAAAGCAGCTATAAAAGACATTTTGAGAAAATAGTGGAAATGTGAATATGAGCTGGATATTAAATGATTAGAAAATTTTTAATTTTATTAAAAATTTAATTTTATTAATGCTATTGTGGTTATGTAGGAAAATATCGTGATTTTTTTATGTATGCATTTTGGAATATTTAGACTGAAATATTATCAATAATATTTGATAATATTATTAAAATAGTTCCCAAATTAAGATTTAAAAATACGGCAAATTTTTACATAGGGTAGGTTTATGGTTGTTCATCATACTATATCCTCTCTATATTTATGTACAGAAATTTTTTGTAATAATAGAGTACCTTTGGTGGTGAGGGTATTGGGAGGAGGAGTTGACAAAAGACAGTTGGATCTGCATAATAACTAAGTTGAAGAAGTTAAAAGTATGTTAAAAGTAATGTCAAGGTAGAATCAGCTCAAGCCACAGGAAGTCATTTGAGGAATTAGAGAAAGAGGCTTTATAATGGGTCAGAAAATCACTGATTATTTTTTCATTTGAAAGGTCTTTAGTTATCACCTGTTCCAGCTATAACATTTTACAGAAGAGAGAAGAGAAATCGAAATAAGTGCAGATGTTGCTCAGTTTATGGACCACCAGAAATAGAATCAATTCTCTAAACTTTCAGTCTACTCCTTTTACTCGATCCTATTTTAAATCTAAGATTCCATGATTCTACCTTTTAACAAAAATTGAGACAAATTATACTTTTATATATTTTGTAGTTTTTGCTGTACTTTTCATACTTTTTTTCTTTTAATACTCCCAACAACCCAGGAAAGAGATCATTTTATAGATAAGGAAACTGAGGTGCTAAGAGATTAAATAGCTTACCTAACATTACAAAGGAAAAAGATTGAGGGAGAATCAAAACATGTGAGAACTCCTAGCTCTGTTTTTTCATTATTCGTAGGCAACACCTACACTTGTAAAATGGCAAATATCCAAGATTTGATTCCCAAACAGCCTTATTAGGGGACAATATCTTGCAGCAGCAAGTTTCAATGGCCTTTACTTGCAATATTAAATAAAAGTCAAATGTATAATATTAAATAACAACCCAGTGGAGGTAATTAGCTAAAACAATGTTTCCCAACTCAGGCTGCATCTCATAGACTCTTGAGTAGAGCCAAATACTCTGGGTTTTCTAGAAGTTCCACAAGTGGCAGGGTGGGGCGGGGAGCGGGCATGGTGAGCAGGATTAGGGGGCGGGGGGAAGATTTTGATGTGTAGCCATGATTAAAAACCTTGGAGATAAACTACCACCATCCTAGTGTATAGCCTTCTGGTGGCCTAACTTGATCCAGGGGTAGAATTTGAAAATCTGAAAAAGTGAATGACATAATACAACATGAATGAAACTTGAAAACATTATGTTAAATAAAAGAAGTAATTCACAAAGGACTATATATTACATGATTCCATTTATATGAAATGTCCAGAATAATCATATCTATAGAAACAGAAAGTAGATTGGTGGTTGCCTGGGCTGGGAGTTCAGGTGACTTGGAGTGATGGCTAAAGGGTTTGAGGTTACTTTGGGGATAATGAAAATCTTCTAAAGTTGGCCGTGGTGATGGACGCACAAGTCTGTGAATATACTAAAAACCATCATGTACTTTAAGGGGGTGAATTATATGGCTTATGAATTAAATCTCAATAAAGTTGTTTTTTAAAAGTGAATGAATTGCGTGTCTAAACAATCCCCAATTTTAACCATTTCTCCAATTTTTGACAAAAGCTAGATTTGTGCACTCATTCACTGAATCAGCAAATATTTACTAACCATGTTCTATATAACAGGCTCTGTTCTAGGAGCTGGGATATGACAACAAACATGGCAGACAAGAGACATGTCCTCATGGAGCTTACATTCTAGAGGAAGATAAACAATAAATAAATAGAATATTTTCAGATTATGATATAAAGTGAAGAAAATAAAACTAGGTGAAGTGATATGTGTGGACTTGGAGTGCAGGCCACTTTAGATCAGGATGATCAGTAATGATATCTTTGAGGAGATCACACTTCAGTTGAGGCCTGAATGGCACAAGTAGCAAATCATGCAAAGACCTGGGGACTGAGCTTCCATGGACAAATGCCTTGAAGCAGTAACAAGCCCGACGTCTTCAAAGAATGAAAAGGCCAGAATGGCTAGCACCATATGAGCAAAGAGGAAGTGAGAAATGAGTTGAGGAGGTTGGCAGGGGCCAGGTCACATGGGCCTGAGAGTTTCAGTGATGACAGTATGTGTCTAAACCAGAATATGCTTGAGAGTGAAAGAGGACGCATTATTAATTACTCGGGACATGGAGACAATAGGTACAAACTGGGGACTATCTCAGGCAAAGCAGGATATCTGTTCGCCCTACATAAAGACCAAGATTTTCCTCTAAAATACAGTGAAAAACTATTAGTGGGTATTAAGCTAGATTGCAGAAAATTTGAAATCATCCCCTCCAAAGGGTTTCCAAGCTTATTCTCCATTAGGGAGATTAAGGGTGGAAATGGCACCCACAGGCATCGATTATGAAAACTGGAGGTGCTCATGACCCCCCACCACCATTACAAGGGAGTGGGTTGCAGGAGTCTCTGAAGCAAGACAAGCCAGAATCCCACAGTCATCCTGCTTCAACAGCGTGGGGTCAGTTCCAGTACATGAAAAAATGTTTTGCTCAGGCCCCAGGGTTTCATGACGTATGGTACAACAGAAATAATTTGGCTTGGAAAATTTTCAAAGCAGGTGTTGCTAGTCATCCACCCTAACCACAGAAAAGCTTCAAAAAACACTCCCAAGCTTCATCTGACCCAGAGCATGGGAATTCCGTTGCTTCCCATGGGGCTCACAGGCGTGAGCCATAAAACACATTCCCAATTAACCGCTTGGAATTATGTAATGGGTTCACTGAGTTTTGCAGCTTGCCAACCAAAAAAACAATCATTTTCATCTTCTATGGGTAAAACTGCATTATTCTTTCTGGCTCTGGTTAGATACCAGGACTTTATTAAGTAAACGAGAAACACCTAGCAACAACCAACCATTTTCACCCATAAATCTGCTTTGGAAACAGAATCTAGGATAGGCCGGGGAGCTCCAAATTCCAAGAAGCTCCTAAATTCTTAAGGCCCCTAAAACTCTTTCTAAAAGCAGATTAATAATAGTTACCATTTATTGAGCCTCTACTATGTACCAGGCATGCTAAATGCTTTACTCGCTTTACTACAAACCTGCAAAGTGGATTTATTATTCCCATTTTATCAATGAGTTAACAAAGTCTCTGAAAGATTATTTTCTCCAAATCACATCCTTAAATGTCAAATTTAAGTCTGACAATGAGGCCATGTTTATTCCCAAATGCCCAAACTTGTTCTCCTCTGATGAAGTAAAACATATTCTGTGGTTTACATAAATATGCAAATGTTCCATGTGCGTACCATCTTTTAAAAACTCATCACTATATATGAAAATCCAAATAATGCAGAATAAATTAAGAGTTATTGTTAACATTTCAGTAGGTTTTACTTCACTGACTTTTTAAATAGCAACCTCCCCAGGTGGCTTTATGATTTGCTTTACAAGTTTTCAATTTACATGCACCTATTCAGAAATGTATCTTCTGAGTGTACTGAAGTATAGATTTATAACCCATTCTATTGCATGCCTATTTTGTGTTTCCTTATACCCCACTCCTTTGCACGAAACATTTATATGCCCAGGTGGTTACCATAAAAAGCCCAGAGCTTTGGCAAACATGTTGAAGTCTCTTTAAACGTTATTATTAGTAGTGGCTTGTGGCATATACATTTATTCAACCAGGCATTCCCTTGCCCTTAAGGCAAATTCAAACTTCTTAGCCTAGTTGACCAGGACTTTCACACTCCCCACTCGTTCCTGATCCTTGCTGCATGCTACGGTCACCCAGTAGCCTGTTAGATAGGAAGAGAGCTGCAATCTGGGAGACTCTGACAGGCAGGTGGCAGGGAGGATATTCTGCAATGGAAGGTGGGGGACCAGATTCGAAGACCATCCCCTACCACACAGAAGCCAATTAAATCAGACTGGGTGGGGCCTGGGTATAGCTCTCTTTTATGTTTACTGGCTTGTTGTTTACTCATTTAATCTCTCACTGAGGCACATGTGCAACCAGGATTGAAAAACTGTCCCTGCTCACTACCAGCCTGGGTCTCTGTGCTTCCTTTTCACGATTTGAGATGCAGTCAGCCAGTGTGCTCTCACCTCAAGGCTCTGTACAAAATGGTCCCTTTGCCTGGAACACTGTCCTCCTGCATCTCCAGCTAACTGTTCATCTTTCAGGTCTCCCTTTGGATATGCTCTTTAGGAAGTTTTCGCTAACCCCTACCAGACATGCAGGACAAAATAACATAATAACAAAATAACATAAACAGGTTAGGACAAAATAAGCTCGACCCTGAACCCTCGCAAAGCCCCTATTAAATTATACTGAAATTGTCTGTTTAATCTGTTTGCTCTCCTCCCTGTGGGCTCCTGGAGGGCAGAGTTCATCTGCATTGAACTTTACATTCCCAGTGCCTAGCTCCGTGCCTGGCGCACAGTACATGCTCAGTGCACTATGAGACGGAATGAGTGATGAATGAAGCCTCTTCCCAGTTTGAAGCAGCTTGCCAGTTGATGGGAAATGCCTGTAAAACACTGCTGGATGTGTTAAATGCCTCCAAAAGTACACAGAACTTGCTTTCAGCAGAAAGATCTTTCCTGACTGGTTCATACACACACTCCTCATCCCTTGCCTTGTTTTTGGTGACTTGCATTCTCATTCTTAAATATAGATATTGTTTTAAAATCCAAAGTAGCATTTTTCAAGAACTCCTACACCTAAATCCATGCTTGTCTCACTGATTTACATTATCCTTTTGCAGTGCAAAGATGTTTGCATCTTCTAGCAGCTTGACTGTGACCATGTTCTTGAAGTGATTTTAAAAAGCAGATGTGGGAATGCCATCTTTAAAAACAATTTTGTATTTATATCTATGATTATGGACAAAAGCACATTTTGCTATATTTTCCCTGAAGTAAAAACAAATACATTTCTTTTTATTTAATTAGTAACTCACTAATAATCAAAGATTAATGATCATTATCATTTTTTATATCCTTTAAAACTTTTCTCAATTTGTACTTTTTCTATATGTACAAATATAGATTTTAGGGGGTTTTTTTGGAAAAAATGGGAGTATAAATACTTTGTTTCTTGGCCTGACATTTTTTTCCATTTAACAATATACAGGGTATATTTTTCCATGTTAATAAATACAAATTTACATCTATATGTTTAAGGCCTGTAAGTAATCTGTGGTATTTACACCATTAGTTATTGAACCAATCACTATTGACAGTCATTTAGATTGATTTCAGTTTCTGTTATAAACAATGCTGTAATAAACACCTTCATGCATACATTTTTATGTGTTTATTCAAGTATTCCCTTCAAATAAATTTCCAGAAGTGCAATTCTTAAACCAAGGGGTAAATATATCTTGAAGACTGAGATTTTGTTAACTTGCCAATAGAATATGTTAGATCAATTTTTATCACTATCACAAGTTTATAAGAATTTGTTTCCCTGTTTTGCTATCAGCATTGAGTATTTTCAATATTTATTCATTTTACAGGAGAAAATATCTATTGCTTTTTAAATTTGGAGTTCTTCAATTATTCATGGGTTTTAATATCTTTATATGTATGTTTTTGCCATTTGTATATTTCTACTGTCATGTTCACATTCTTATTAATTTGTAGGAACTCTTTATATATTAGGGATGTAATCCCTTTCTAATATCAAATAATTTGTATCCCTTTGTTGTAAATATCTTTTTCCAGTTGTTTTTTACCTTTGTTTATGGGGTGTATTTTTGTTGTACTATAGCTTTATTTTTAGCAAAGTCAAATTATCAGTCTTTTCCTTTATGTTCTGACATGCAATTTTAGTATTTTTAGGTGGTTTATGAGAGTTCAGATTAATTGCTCATTTTTGTCAACAATAAAATGTCACCTGGAAATCAAATTAGCACTTTTGACAATATATTTTAGAGTATTTATCACACAACCGTAGTCTTTCACTATTAGAAAAAAAATTTAATGACTTAACATATCTATCAATATTTTTGAAGGGAATAAAATCAATCTCCTCAAAATCCCGTCTGTGCCAATTAGCAGGTGATACTTTGTGTATTCCATATTTATGACCCAAAATAACATAATCCCAATAGAAAACTCTAATTTGGTCAGAAAACAATTTTACAAGCTGTTGTAGAATATGGATGCAAGTATCACAGCTTCAAACTGTGAGGAGAGATCCAGCCAGAGCTTGGCTAGAAATGTTTCGATAATGACCACATATGGGATAAAACATTCATTCTCACTGGCAGATGAAGCAGTCTGCAAAAATTTTCCTTTCTTTTCCTGGAGATGCTACATGTGAATCCCAAAGTTCACAAAGGACAGAGTGGCAAATAAGCCATAGCCTACTGGATGACCTCCACACATGCACATACCTTCATTGATGAGAACCTGCTTGGCAAGCCAATATTTGGTCCCTCCAGGCTTTCTTTTGACATGTTGTTAATCTAGACCCCTGGTCAGGAGAGTACAGCCGGCTTTAAAATATCCAAATTCCTTCTGATTTCATAATGCCTGTTCAGCACTATAAATTCTGCAACAAAATAGTCTTTTCAATGGGTCATAAAATAATGGACTTACGAAAGTCAACGACAACTTGAAATTTTCTGTCTTACATCAATAAAATTAACAATAACAACAATAATGAAATAATTTGGGCAGAATGAGTCAAAGAAACCTTTCCCTTTAATAAAAACAGCTATGTAAGATAAATCTTCAATTTGATCTCTTGTGAATATTAAAAAAAATTATAGCTGTCTTCTCACCTCTGTATTCTATTAAGAGTTATATTTAAAAAAATGTTAATAACAGTGTCATATCTACCACTTTCACAACTGTACCCTCAACCTAAGGAAGAAAGAAGTGTTCTTGCCACTCCTCTCCTATTGATCAGTGACTGTTAAATGAAATAGAGTGCTAGGAATACAGGGCATCCACAGAAAACCAAAAACAGAGTCACTGATACAAAGAACTCATCATCCATAAGAGGGAATGGAGAGAATTAAATGTGAAATAACTGCATAATAGAAAATCCAACTAAGAGGCAAAATCCTATGGTTCAGGAAAAACAGGTTAGTATAGTCTGGAGCACAAGACAGCTCCGTGGTAAAAACAGAAATTGAGCTGGATGTTAAAGAATGAGTTGGCAGAAAGGAGGGAGAAATGCCATCCAAGGAGGGAAGAAGCCAACAGCTTCAACAAGAACAGAAAAGTAGAACGGAGTATGGTACATGTGAGGAACTGTGAGCAAAACATGATTTGCTTTGGGGAGGCACTGACTGCTCTATTGTAGAAAGCAAAGACAAATGTTATACCACCAGGAGAGGGAATAAGTATAAGACACAGAGATGCAGAGAAAGGCTTGAGGACCAGGACAAAAAGTTTCATCAGGGATGAGCAGGCTATTCCCACCCCATCTCCCAACTTTCTGGAGTCAAAAATGGAAAGCTCGGTTTTATAATATAAAAGTTGCTCATAGGTTCTGAGGGCGAGAAGAGGACTGTGTGCTACTATATTGTCTATTTCTTCCTTACTGTGGGCCTACCCTCCATTACAGCTGAATGATTACTTTACACAGGAGAGGCACTCAAAAATAATTTTAGAATGAATGAATACAGCAATGAAAAATCAAACATGATGAAAATTTTTTAGGAGCTTATTATTTT